>NC_042999.1:159031074-159103574 GCF_006345805.1 Octopus sinensis
GCCCAGAAGGAATATAAGTGACGCCACAACAATATAGCCAGGCTTGTTCATTTGACACTTTGCAACAAGTATGGTACGACCACAAACCTGAAGGCATCGTCGAAAATAGAAATACAAAGATCGTAAGGGAGTTTATGATTCAGTGCGACCATGAGATAGAGAATAGGAAGCCAGACATAGTCTTAATTGAGAAAGAAAACAAACTATACCGGGTCTTAGATATTGTATGCCCACCTGACAACAAGGTATGCGAGAAGAAAGACAGATATGACAAGTCAGCTTGGAAAGTTAAGCAGTTGTGGTTGATGAAAAAGATAGCAGTAATACCAATAAATGTCCGAGCCCTGAGAACAGTGAGCAAAAATCTCGTGAAATACGTGGAACAAATAGGGGCTGCAATGAGAGTGGAGCACATGCAGAAAACAGCACTGCTTGGAATCGGCCGAATACTCCGGAAGGCGGTCGAGAAATAAGCGGTGTTACCTTAGTTCACTGGTAGTGAACATCTGACACCGTAGTACATCTCCAGGGTTAGAAGCTGTGCAAAGGCAATAATAATAATAATAATAATAATAATAATAATAATAATAATAATAATAATAATAATAATAATAATAATAATGATAATAATAATAATAACAATAATATATTAAGTATGATTGAGGAAACTGTAGTAGGACTCTCTATCTGTAACTATAATAGTAATTAACAGGTGATTTAATTGTAATCAATTAATTTGGTGATTTGTACTTACACCTTCTCATAGGACTACTAGGCTAAATGTATTTAAGAATATTTGGACAATTACTGTTTGTCTAGGAGGACCACCGCTTGGGTACTGTGCTTGTTATTTCAGAAGATAGACTTAGTATTATAATTCTCTAATTGAAGGTCAATGCCCTAGTAATTACCTGCCCTTAATAGTTGTCTCCCCATAACCATAGTTCCTTCCTTCGCATGGTGCTTGTTTACATGTCTGGCTGTTTCATCTACAATGTCCTAAGCGGCCTTGGGCCACTTATAACATATGTTACTTCTCCATACTTTCACTTTTTATTTACTTTTTTATTTACATCTACCCGTATAACGGTCTTAATAGCTTACCCTTTGTTTTTAGATTTAACTGACCAATTATATTGAAAGCTGGACTTTGGTCAACGCCATTACGGACAATAGGTGGTTGGTCTTTACAGTATACCAGTAAATAAATATAATTAAGTGATGGGCATTTTATTTGGACAAATGTTAATTAGTACTTTTAACACAATCTTAAGGAGAATTTTGATTACTTCTAAACGTTATGACACTATCACGCCGCCCTCTTCTTCTGGACCTATTGGCGTATCCGTTATGGTAAAGTACTTATTTTATTGATTTTATTATTTATGTACCATGTTACGCCCGAAGAAAGATTCACGCACCAATAAATATTTCTCCACGGCCTGAAGCGCTACACTGCAAAATGGCATGATTCAAATAAATTACTCTTCTCGATGCTCTTCTTTCTTTTCTTTTACTTTATGTATTTTTCTTCACTGATGAAACTCCGTGTTCCAGATCGGATGTGTTACAAAATATGATGAATATTATTCTCAGAATTTTCTTTGGCAACACTGTAGGACAATGGAAGCAGAAACGGCTGTTAGATAGGATAAAGTTTTGTATTAAAAAATAATAATCGATGGTAGTGAATTGTTGTTGATCAAAAGCCACTTCGTTTTGCTTCTTACCTCACTACACTCTAAGGTTGCTGGGCCACACCTAAGTTATGATTCCTAGATATGCTTCTGCCGTTATGTTTTGGGAACTATATGCCCATTTGCATTGTATTCCTATTCCCAAATCTTTATATATAAAAGCGAGGGTGTGTGCTGTCTGTCTCCTACGATTTAGATTCCTAACTACTCCCACATTTTGCGGTGCAGTTTAACCAAAACCGGGTATCTTATAGTCGTGATTCATATCAAGCCCTTCTGGGTATTAGCGCGCGTCTATGATGAGTTTACGATTTTAAAAAGATTTACCATCAATTTTTCCCATTTTTAATGCATTTTTGGCATATATAAAGGAAGTAACTCTCTAAAAATTTATTATTAAATCTCAGAACGTAAAAAGCTACAGTAACACCCCCCCTTGTAGTTAGCCATATTGAGATGGCTATTATACTTTACATCTCTAAAAATGCTTATTTTCCTTACAAACCCGAACAACGCCGGGCGATACTGCTAGTAACTCATAATTTCCGAAGTGTTTAACTAGTAATAATTTGACTATATCAATGTTGTCTAATACAGTTTTGTTGTATCTCTTTTCTTTGTAAATGTGATACGATAAAAGAAGTCATTATGCCACAATATATTTCCCTTACACACGTCTGCATTTCTTATCTAAATGGAATCCGGATAAATGATATCAAGTGAGATTTCAGTTGAGTATAGTTTTTTCAATTTTCTTTGAACATTTTCTCACATATATTGATGCATATCAATCATACTTAGCGAAACCTACAGTCCAAGTATACACAGATGTATGTATGTATGTATGTATGTATGTATGTATGTATGTATGTATGTATGTATGTATGTATGTATGTATGTATGTATGTGTATGTATGTATGTATGTATGTATGTATGTATGTATGTATGTATGTATGTATGCAAGTATGTATACAAGTACGTATGTACACATAGGCATACAAAGAGGAGGGAGATTGACACAGATAGAAATAGCTTCATAGGTACTAAATATATAATAGGTATCCCTACTAAAGTATTTGTATTTCTAATGGAACCAAAGTAAACAACCATGTGTTTTTGACCAGGATGAGTACATCTTCATGAATAAGAAAGTACGATGAAAATCAAACAAGTTGATTCTCGTCGCAGGCCTTGAAAGCTGCTCTTGTGGAATTTATTTGACAGCAACATAAAATACTCATAGATATAGCTCTGTCTTGTTAGAATGTGTAAATGTTAAAGTTAAGGAAGAGGAGTTCCGAATTTATGAACTCTCCAAGCGGATTAAACGCATGTCTCGAGATACCCAAATGGTCAAAAAATGTCAGCAGAAGGACACCCAGATGCTGTGACTTGGATGCAGCCCGGCCCCCTGAGAGTGTAAGAATTTAAGAAGCGAAAAACTTACCTGGGGGTTCTTCTGTAAAGACCTGCCGTTGAGCTCACTTGAGAGTTTCTTACGATAGATACATGCATATCTTACGGGAATTTGTCTCATTAAACATATTTCTCTTTTTGTTGTTTCATTCATTGAACTGCAGTCAAGCAGGCATTCCTCGTAATTAATAATCAGTTTATTTTTCAATTATTTGTTTAATAACTCATTCAAATGACTCGATTTGTTTTAAAATGAAGATACTGATTGTCTGTTAATCTTAAAATGCTTCAAATGTTTTGCATTTTCTTTTTCAATTTAAATTCCTGGAACCAACAATATCTTTGACCTTTGTGTTAATATCAAGCTAACAAATTCTTCATGACGTTAGTTATTAATGTCGTCGAAACTGATAAGACGGCAGCTTAAACCAGCGTTTAATAATTGGCATAAAGTTAGCTGTACCGTTAAGAATTAAATGTTTATAACTCTGCTTAAGTACTGTCGATCGTTTCATGAAGATTTGGCTTTTAAGTCCAGCAGATCGATCGACCACGAAAATAATCGTTTATACCTCGTGAGAAACATTTAGTTTTCATGAAGTTTTATGTTATTTTATTCTACAAGCATTTCTAATTGTACATCAGAATAAACATATTAGGCAATTGGTTATGTAAGCAAATTCATAGACTATCAGCAAATGTGTTGAAAATGAAGAAATGTTAACTCCTTATTCTATATGAATGTTGGTTTATACGCTTGGAGATAATTAGAATGTTTTCTAGACCATATATCTTCTTGGGCTTTGTATTAAGTTGACCACTATCAAATATGTATTGGAGGTCGATGATTTTTTATTAACCATAAAAGGACTTACATAGAAGGGACACTACAACACATTGGGGACACAAGACATCAAACAAATTAACGTATGATAAAATGAGAGAAAGGGTGAAAATGAGAGATGAAAGTGATGCTAACGGCCCCATCCGCTAGCATCACTTACCTGTACTTCCTTCTTAAACCGGAATGAAATGTATATAGTCCTCCAGTTTAGAATTAAATTTCCTTTCCATTTCAGACAATCTTTCCTCTTCAATTTTATATCTAACCAGTAAAAATATACTATATACATTTCATTAAGAATGAAGAGAGGAAAACCCTTCCTTCAAATTTTTTGGCAACTTCTGCAACCACAAAATACGAACAGAGATCCAAACAATATTTTTTTTAAAGATTTCTTGTCTTAATTGTCACGTAAAATATATGAAACAATTGATACTGAGCTATCGAAATTTGACCTATTAATATTTTAACGACTACATACAAATGTTCCCTGTAATGTCTAAAGTTTGATATCTTCTTAGACAGCTCATTAGGTGGTTAAATGATTTGTGTGCTTTATAACAATTACTTATTAATGAATTTATTGACGATATCATCCATCACAAAGATAAAATGCAATTATCTATGTTTCTTTGTTATATGATACTGTTAGCCTGCTTTAGTCTAGAGCTCTGCATCCTGAATACAATTCACTTCTTGACTGCAAAGCAATATATTCAATATTTGCAGCAATAAAGATGTACTGTTACTTTAAAAATTCTATTGTCTTTTCGTAATTTTTCTATGTTTAGAGGCGTGATTATCTGAAATATGCGTAACTATTTTCTCTAGGCTATATTGTGCTTACAACAGATTATATGCCCTATGTAAACTCATGATGCAGACCCTCAAACTTTATGTCGCTCATTAAACTGCCATATGGTAAAAGCGATTTTATAACAGTGCAATACATAGAGGAGGTTTTGCAGTACAGCTAAAACTTGAGATAGGTTTATTCACTTATACTGTCTTCGTTGCTTCCTTCTAAACACTTAGTTTCTTGATACTATATATTATTCTTCCTTTCATCGTCAATAAAAGCAATTATCTGTGAATTCCTGTAGGACATTTAATCGTCTATTTCACCTTTGTTTGGAGCAATTTTCTCTTTCTAAAGTCGTAAACTTTACCGGGCTTCAAAAACTGATTAGGCGTATGCAAATGATGTTAAACTGGAGTAGGGTCAATTTTGAAACAATAATAGAACAATCTACCCCAACGACTCTCAGAGGTGAGCTGTTCTACCTTTCATGAGCAAAGATTTCTCCCTCCTTACTATGTTTTATTCTCCACAAATGGAGTACCAGTCAAAGAAATCTAGGAATTTAGTACAATAAAAATTCAACCATAGTTATTCTAACAAACTAATAAAATCAAACAGCCGAGCAACATAAGAAAGAAGACAACACGGTAATGCCTCTGGTATTACGTTTCTTAGAAACACTATTAAAATATAGTTGGTGATTTTCATACGAATCAATGCATCCAAAACTCCTAAAAGAAATCACAATATATATTACACCAAATCATAAAGTAACACAAATAATATACTACAAAAAATAGCATTCGAGCTGGCTCATCATTAAAGAATGACATACACGTAAACCATTTGTCAAACCACAAATGTCCAATATGATTTATAAATTTGACGTAAATGTGAAAGCTGTAAACTGTAAAACCACAGATGTTATATTGACCAGCAAGCACGATACATACAATTACTACATAGAGCAATATGTATTTGAAATAAATTCGAAGTATGGATATTCATTACGTTGGGGAATAGAAAAGAGAATTATAATTCGAACATGAAATTGTTGATGGTCGTTCAAACATAGACATTTGCAATTATATGTTTCATTTCGTGATATTACTATATGCAAGACATTTTCGTGGTTTTTCAAGAGGTCTGGTCATTGACACAATTCTGGAATTCATTGGAATTGTATAATTTCACATGCACATCTTTGATATCTTTTCAGGCTTAACGGAATACAATATTACCAGCAAATAAAAACGTGTGTTACAAATGCTTTTTACAACTCTTCCGTAATACACTTGCGTCATTTCCAACACATAATAACACAAACCAAAGACCTATTTTTAATATTTATAAACGATATAGCATAATGCAACATAAATTTTCATCAATATATATACTCACAAGTTTTTGAAGGTGCATTTATGTATGCATGTGTGTGTATGTATATATGTACGTACTTATGTATGTATGTATGTATGTATGTATGTATGTATGTATGTATGTATGTATGTATGTATATGTATGTATGTATGTATATATGTATGTATGCATGTATGTATGTATGTATGTATGTATGTATATATATATATATATATATATATATATATAATATATATATATATATATATATATATATATATATATATATATATATATAGTGGAGGTGCAATGGCCCAACGGTTAGGGGAGCAGACTCGCGATTGTAGGATCGCGGTTTCGATTCCCAGACAGGGCGTTGTAAGTGTTTATTGAGCGAAAACACCTAAAACTCCACGAGGCTCCGGAAGAGGGTGGTGGCCACAACTTTCTCTCGCTCTTTCTTCTGTTGGTCTGCTCGCTTAACCAGCGGAGTGGCGTCATTTGAAGGCTAAAACAATGCGAAGCGCATTGTGACCAGCGATGTGTAGCAACATCCGATAGCCTGGTCAGTCACAGTGATCACGGTGATATATATATATATATATATATATATAATATATATAATATATATATATATATATATATATATATATATACAACATACATGCACAACACCACACACAACATATATATATATATATATACAACATACATACACTCATACACACACACACATATATAATATATATATTTATATTTATATAAGGGCAGTGAGCTGGTAGAATCATTAGCACGCCGGGCGGAGTGCTTAGCGGTATTTCGTCTGCCGCTACGTTCTGAGTTCAAATTCCGCCGAGGTCGACATTATCTTTCATCCTTTCGGGGTCGATAAATTAAGTTCCAGTTAGGCACTGAGGTCGATATAATAGACTTAATCCGTTTGTCTGTCCTTGTTTGTCCTCTCTGTGTTTAGCCCCTTGTGGGTAGTAAAGAAATAGGTATTTTGTCTGCCGTTACGTTCTGAATTCAAATTCCGTCGAGGTCGACTGTGCCTTTCAACCATTCTGGGTCGATTAAATAAGTACCAGTTACGCACTGAGGTCGATGTTATCGACTTAATCCGTTTGCCTGTCCATGCTTGTCTCCTCTATGCTTAGCCCCTGTGGGCAATAAAGAAATATATATATATATATATATATATATATATATATATATATATATAATATATATTCATTCATCTATTACGTTCTCATTGTGCCTTGTGGAACTTGAAGTGACAGGAAGATCATTACCCCTTCTAACACTGAAAGCGTCCACTACACTAGTTTTGCAGTAGCTACCATACAGAGGAACACTCCCATCCCAAACTTGTAAATTGAGGACAGTGTTAGGTGGTCATTTGTTATTGTTCTCCGCCACTTTTCCTTTGGTTGGCCACGTCTTCTTTTACCTTGTAGAACACATTGCAAAGCGATCCTGAGAATTGAGTTCGATTTATAGCGACAAACTCGACCCAGCTATTTCCATTTTCGCCTATGCCGGTCCCAATCCCAGATTTAAATGGAGAAGGGTTGGGCATAGGGCTAGCACCCCCATCTCGTGAAAATGTATCACAAGCTACAGAAACGATATATATATATATATATATATATATATGAAAAAACAAGTCAAAATAGAAAATGCTAAAAATTTTATAAAGAACATTTCAGTACCGGTTTCGGTCATTTTGAGCACGATACATCAAAATGACCGAAACCGGTACTGAAATGTTCTTTATAAAATTATTTTAGCATTTTCTATTTTGACTTGTTTTTTCATATATATCAACTCATGTGTTCCTTTTCACCCTTATACATATATATATATATATATTATATATATATATATATATATATATATATATATATATATATATATATATACGTGTTGTATGTGATTGTGTGTGCGTTGTGTACATATATATTACTCTTTTACTCTTTTACTTATTTCAGTCATTTGACTGTGGCCATGCTGAAGCACCGTGTTTGGTCGAGCACATCGACCCCACACTTATTTTTTGGAAGCCTAGTACTTATTCTATCGGTCTCTTTTGTCGAACCGCTAAGAAACGGCGACGTAAGCACACAATCATCGGTTGTCAAGCGATGTTGGGGGGGCGGGCAAATGCAAACACATAAACACACCGTTACATATATATATATATATATATATATATATATACGTGTGTGTATGTGATTGTGTGTGCGTGTGTGTACATATATATACTCTTTTACTCTTTTACTTATTTCAGTCATTTGACTGTGGCCATGCTGAAGCACCGTGTTTGGTCGAGCACATCGACCCCACGACTTATTTTTTGGAAGCCTAGTACTTATTCTATCGGTCTCTTTTGCCGAACCGCTAAGTAACGGTGACGTAAGCACACAATCATCGGTTGTCAAACGATGTTGGGGGGGTGGGGACAAATACAAACACATAAACACACCGTCACATATATATATATATATATATATATATATATACGACGGGCTTCTTTCATTATTGTATCTGAGGAGAGTCATTCAGTTTTAGTGTCTTATTTAACACAATCACCGGTTCGATTTCCAGACATTTATTTATCTTTTCTAAAATTTTCGTTGCATCTCGGAACCTTTACAATTGTCGATGGCTCTGTCCGTTATCAATGCTACGTACTTTTTGTTTATTCGTTTGTACACATGTGTGTGCATCAGTGTGCATGTGTATACACATATGTATGCATGTATGTATGCATACATGTATGCATGCATTTATGCCTTGTATAAAAATACTTTGCCTTCGTCAATGAAATATACCAAGAATAGGTATATGCAGGCGTATATACATACATATGCACGTATATAGACAGCCAGTTCAGTTATCCGTCCAACCACTATGCGTTATTGGCCAAATATCATCACAATAGATGTAATTATGAAATTGAATATATATACATTTCTATATAACTAAGGATAAGATCGTTTGGACGGATAACTGAACTGGTTGTGTGTATACGTACATATATATACATATAGGCCTGCGTATGTTTGTGTGTGTATATATGTAATTATGTACAATTCTTGGTATATTTAATTGACGAAGGCAAAATATTTTTATACAGAGCCAGAAACCCAGGGTCTGGAATTATCCAATTTACACTAGCTTATTTATCTATTTTTCTTTTCAACTTGAGCTGTATTGGATATATAAAGTGGTTTTAGAATCAGGTTTTGACTGTTATTTCAAGCATGGTAGTATCTCTTAGATACCAGTTTTTATAATTTTAATAATAATTATAACCTACAAGGTTTTTTCTTCCCATGCTGCCACTTGATTTGATCGTTATTTAAATACCGATCTTATCCTTATTTATATAGAAATGTTTATATATTCACTTCATTATATTTAATCTGGTCATGTTTTGACCATATAGCACATGCTGTTTGGACGGATAATTTAACTGGTCGTCTATATACGTGCATATATAGGTATATACGCGTACGCATACTAAGGGTTAGCATGTTTGTGTGTATATGTATATATATATAAATATGTTCGACTCTTGGCATATTTCACTGACGAAGGCGAAGTATTTTCATACAGAGCCAGAAACCCAGGGTCTGGAACTATCCAATTTTCACTAGTATATTTATCTATTTGTCTTTTCACCTTGTGCTGTATTGAATACATGATGAGGTTTTTGAGTCAGGTTTTGACTGCTGTTTCAAGCATGGTGGAATCTCTTAGATACCCATATATATATATAATATATATATTATATATATATATATATATATATATATATATATATATATATATATATATATATATATATATATATATATATATTATATATATATATATTATATATATATATATAATATATATATATATATACATATATATATATATATATATATATATATATATATATATATATATTATATATATATATATATATATATATATATATATATATATGAACTGCAGGTTAGCTTAAACACGTTTATGACATATTTCATCTTCTAAAGGCAATTTCATTCTAGCTACCGTGGGGAGAAAATTGTCTTATGATAAAAGGTGTGAGCAATAACATATCTGCCCAGTACTGCCCCCTATCGGATCACTAGATGCGAGGTTTCTGGGTTTTGAACCTCCGTCATTGCAAAATGCTAAAGAGAGGTAACTCTGGCAAAAACAAAAATGCCTTATCTGAGAATCCAATTGATAGAAGCACTGCGCAGACATGTTGTTTTTGCACCTTTTACCATAAGAAACAGTTTTATGCATAATCACTTGTGATGCTGTTGTGTATATATATATATATATATATATATATATATATATATCTGCGTACGTGTGCGTGCGCGCGCGTATATGTGTATGTGTGCGTGTGTGTGTGTGTGTGTGTGTGGTATGTGTGTGTGTTTGTGTGTGTGTGTGTGTGTGTTTGCGTTTACCGAGAGAGTGATTGAGAGGGAGAGAGAGAGAGAGAGAGAGAGAGACATAGGAGAGCCACCTAGCGTAGATAGACAGATTTAAGAATACTGGAAGAATAACAGATATCAAATTTATTTCTTAGAAACAATTCAGTAATTTACAGGTGTTTCAACGCTTTTTCAAACGAGATTCGCCAAGTGGATAATGTTCTTTCTGGTGAAGACGCGCCCATATATTTTGCAATGATGTTGGCTCAGTCACGTGGTTCAAAGCTCTTAAGAATACTTCTTCACTTTCTTTTCGTCGATCTGATAAAAAAAATAAACAAAAACTATTTTAAATATAAATATATATTTCATCTAATACATACCTCAGTACTTACATGTAGGTTTCAAATTTTGGCACAGGGCCAGCATGTTCGGGAGAGAGGGTAGGTCGATTACTTCAATCCTAGTGCTCAAAAGGATGCAAAAATGATAAAAAACAAATCGACCTCGGCGGAATTTTAACTCAGAAGGTAAAAACGGATAAAATGCCGCTAAACATCTTGCCCCGATGCATTTAATGATTATTGAAGCTCACCGCTTTCTTCAGTAACCAGCAAATTCTTTTCTACTCTAGGTACAAGGCCAGAAATTTTGTAGGAAGGGGCCAGTCGATTAGATCGACCCCAGTACGTAACTGGGTACAAAGTCGACCTCGGCGGAATTTCAGTAACCTACATATTGAGATGCGAATAGTTCTATGCACCTCCATGCAAATTTATTTAGCGAAACAAAATTTACATCCCAAGAAAGAAAACCAGCGAAAATAATCTTTTCTACTCTAGACACAAGGCTCGAAATTATCGGGGAGAGGCCCAACGATTAGATCGACCGCAATATACAACTTGCAATTTATTGACCCCGAAAGGATGAAAAGCAAAGACGACCTCGGTGGAATTTGAACTCAGAAGGTAAAAACGGACGAAATACTGTTAAGCATTTCACCCGGCGTGTCAACGGTTCTGCCAGCTCGCCACCTTAAACCTTTTCTATTCTAGTCACAAGGCCCGAAATTTTGGGAGAGGGGACCAGTCAATTAGATCGACCACAGAATGCAACTGGTACTTAATTTATCGACCCCGAAAGGATAAAAGGTGAAGTCGACCTCGGCGGAATTTGACCTCAGAACGTAAAGGTAGGCGATATACCGCCAAGCATAACGTTTCTTATTTATTTATTGCCCACAAGGGGCTAAACATAGAGGGGACAAACAAGGAGAGACAAAGGGATTAAGTCGATTACATCGACTCCAGTGCGTAGCTGGTACTTAATTTATCGATACTTAAAGGATGAAAGGCTAAGTCGACCGCGGCGGAATTTGAATTAAGAACGTAGCAGCAGACGAAATACCGCTAAGCATTTCGCCCGGAGTGTTAACGTTTCTGCCGGCTCGCCGCCTTAAGCCGCGAAAATGTTTTAGGTAAAGTGGGCAGGGAGAAGCATGATTATTTCTACTCTAGGCACAAGGCCTTGAACATTTTAAGGGAAAGGGGGCTAGGCGATTACATCGACGCCAGTGCGTAACTGGTACCTTGTTTATCGACCCCGAAAGGATGAAAGGCAAAGTCGACATCAGCGGAAGAGAGGACAAACAAGGATAGACAAACGGATTAAATCGATTATATCGACCTCAGTGCCTAACTGGTACTTATTTAATCGACCTCGAAAGGATGAAAGGCAAAGTCGACCTCGGCGCAATTTGAACTCAGAACGTAGCGGCAGACGAAATACCGCTAAGCATTTCGCCCGGCGTGCTATCGTTTCTACCAGCTCACCGCCTTAAACCGTAAAAATAATGTTTTAGTAAAGTGGGCAATGAGAAGCATGATACTCATATAAATATGTTTCCAAAAAGCATTCGTAAATAACAATACTCTATTAATAAGATATTAGGCTGTGAGTTTCCCAAAGGTGTAACTATATTCAAATGGCTTCAGCTGCAAAAGGAAACTTCAATAGGTTGGTTTACTATACTGTATTATATTTTATAAAATTATGGTTCTTCATTTAGGAACAAGGCTAGTAATTTTGAGTGTTGTAGTTAGTCGACAACATCGACTTGGTGATACTTTATTTTATTGAAACTGAAAGGATGAAAGGCAAAGATAACCTCTGTGGGATTTCAACTCAGAATATAAAATGTTGGAACGTATACAGCAGGCCATTTTTCCGACGCTCTAAAGATATTCCAGGCATATAAATACAAAATGGTCTACTACTAAAGTTAGACTAATTAAATTATATTGCTAATACTCTTGTATATTTTTGCATCCTTATTACAAAATACGCTGTTTCTTTCTTTTCTTTTGGTTTTCAATATTTTCTAAGCTGTTTCCGCTGAAAGAGATGCAATTATATCGAATTATCACCATGATCACCGTGACCGACCAGGCTATCAGACGTTGCTACACATCGCTGGTCACAATGCGCTTCGCATTGTTTTAGCCTCCAAATGACGCCACCCCGCTGGCTAAGCGAGCAGGCCAACAGAAGAAAGAGTGAGAGAAAGTTGTGGCGAAAGAGTACAGCAGGGACCGCCACCATTCCCTGCCGGAGCCTCGTGGAGCTTTTAGGTGTTTTCGCTCAATAAACACACACAACGCCCGGTTTAGGAATCGAAACCGCGAACCTCCGACCGCGAGTCCGCTGCCCTAACCACTGGGCCATTGCGCCTCCACATATCGAATTATAAGCTTTCTTAATTTTTCCTGAAAATGCCGATAGTATGTGATTGCTTATCAGAGTGTTATCCAGCGTAGTTGTCATATATGCGCTGTACTTTACGTTGAAAACTTTGTTTCTGATATAAGCGAAGAATCGATTAGCAAATATTCTGAGACACACACACACATGCACAGACACACAGACACACACACAGACACACACACACACAGACACACACACACATGTATATATATATATATATATATATTCTGATAAGTAAATATTTTTGAAATATACATACATACATACATATATATATATATATATATATATATACCGGAGTAAACACATGAATGTGAAACAAGGTGGAAAATAGAGTACTCAAATACCAGGGGTAGAGTAATATGCTTTTAAATAAAGTATATATATATATATATATATATAACAGTACTGGGAGAATAAGAAACGGAACGAAGCGAACGAATCATGCATATATTTTATTTATTACACTATATATATATATATATACGACGGACTCTCACGTCGAAGACGACATATGAGCGTTTATTTATTTAGCTAACACAATTTGATCCGATTTGATCCGTTCCAGTTCAACTTGATGCTTCTTAGGCTTTTTACAGAAACAGAGCTCGTGTGCCTCACGTAGTCTAATGGAGAGGCGTAGGAGGTTCAAGTTGTCTACCGGAAACTGGCTACAATTGGTCAAGTGCCTTCGCATGTTGTTATTAGAAATGAGGGATATTTTCGGTTTGAACGGCAGTTTTGAACATAATTTCTAGGTAACTAAAAAATTTTAAACTTCGTATACTGGTAGAATGTGTTTATAAAACATCTTTTTCTCTTGGCTTTATTGA
Source organism: Octopus sinensis (assembly GCF_006345805.1). Lineage (NCBI taxonomy): Eukaryota > Metazoa > Mollusca > Cephalopoda > Octopoda > Octopodidae > Octopus > Octopus sinensis. The sequence goes on from NC_042999.1 coordinate 159,045,235, forward strand.
GAAAATTCTATAGTTTGTAAGATATTTGTTGTTTTTTTCTTCCTTTTCTGCAATTTGAACCAATCAATGACCGTCTATTGAGGTGAAAACATTCTGTGCCGTATGAAAATGTCTCTCATTTAAGAAACAGATTGGGTTTATTTACATTTCTGAAGAAAAAAAGATACCCTTCCTGCACCCTTAACCCTAACCCTAACCCTAACTAACCCTACCTCTAACCCTAACCCTAACCCTAAAATAGATTGAAATGCAATATATCGATACTAGGGTCATAATTATGGGTGACAATTTCATGACACCGCTAGAAAAAACTGCCGTTCAAACCGAAAAGATCCAAAATGAGATTGCAATTCCAGCGACTCCAATTGCATTAAAAAGAATTTTTGGAACCACATGGCTGTGTAGGAATTTGATGCCACATTCTGCTTGGTTTGTGGGATGTATAAAAGTTATATGCATGCACAGATGTGGGTATCTGACTAGGTATTTGATACATGTAAGTCTCTCTCTCTCTCTCTCTCTCTCTCTCTATATATATATATATATATATATATATATAATAACAATTTAACAAATAAAGCATATGCATACATACATATATGTACACCAATACACACACACACATATATATATATACATATATATATATATATATATAATATATATATATATATATATCAGCTGTGTGTGCATCATTTGCTTTTATGTGTGTCTGTTTGTACGTACCTGTGTCTGCGAATACGTGTGCATTAATGTCTAATGTGTACGCGTGTGTGCAGGTGTTTGTGCGTACGTGTTCAATATGGGGTCGAATAATACCTACATACATACTCACTTGTATTTGGGTGTTCAAACGTTACATTTTTGGCCGAATGCGTAAAAGAATATTTAGTATGTGATATAGAATAATATAATATGTAATGTAATATGCAATCTTAGGTCATAGCAAGTAGTACTATTCCTTAGTGTATTTTTTTTCTAATGTTATCGACGAGGGCGACTTCGTTTGTGTATGGTTCTTAATAATATTGATTAGTTTCAGTTATTCGTTTTGTTAAGTTCTTTTCATGCGGACAATGCCTATGTCTGTATATTTCATTGGTGACTTCTTAATTTCGTTTTGTTGTGACCTTTTTGTTATGTTGAGTTAGTTGTGTATTTTTTTTTTTTGCACAGTCTTTCAAAACAGTATTGATTGCTCGTGATATGCTTCATATTTTTTTCAGTTTTGTTTTATATTAACTTATTTGCCAAAACAGTCATACATCCTGCTTTATTATTTATCGTCTAACGATTGTCGTGACGAGATATTACATCTCTTTCGACTGGTGTTTATCGTCGTGTGGATTTGGTAAGTATCAATAGTATACAGATATATGTATATATATATATATATATATATTATATATATATATATATAATAGTTTTATGACTATACCACTATTTCTGTCGACTCCCTCAGCCCCTTTCCTAACAGACACTGCTCCTTGATCCTTGGCCATAGATTTTGATATACAAAGATTTGATAAACTAGTCTATAAATTAAAACTGACCCCATAAAACAGTGACAAGCAAAATCTGTAACAAGTCTTTCTTCCTGATACCTTAGTAGTTTCTAAGCTGAAGCGAATACAGCATGTTCTTTGTCTATCTCCTTCCCTTCTTGGATACTAATGTCTCCATCTGTTCTAATTTAATTAAATTCTATGTCTTTATGCAGCTGATTAAATTTTATGTCTTTATGCTCTGCATTTAAATTGATGTAATGAATGCATTGTTCAATTAAATGGAGTTGCTTGAGATGATTGCACTGCATTACCTCTGGATATTCTTGTTACTTATTTTGATTTTAATTACTTCATTTTGAAATTGTAAGGATTATACCGTACTAAATTCTGGTTCCACATCTGAATCTAAATTTTTGCTTTGTATATATACATATATACATACTTACAACTATCCGTATATATATATATATATATATTATATATATATATATATATATATATATATTATATATATATACATATATAACGGGAAGCTTTACGAAAATAAACAAAAGACGAAGGCAGGTGGAGTACAAACAAACAAATGTATTAGTATAGCGCTCAGGAATAGAAATAGAACAAGTCTTTTACGTTTCGAGCCTACGCTCTTCGACAGAAAGATACACAGAAAAAAACAAGGAGAGAAACAAGGAGAGAAAAAAAGGAGAGAAAAAATGCGTGTAGGAGCTAACGATCTATCTATATATTTATTATATATATATATATATATATGCATATATGGGCACTGGACGTCATGAAACGAGTACAAAAAAAATGTACGAAGCGCGAGTACATGGAACATACACACATATGTGTGTGTGTGTGCGTGTATACGGTTTTGTCAGTGGACACATGTCAACATGAAAAGAATAGTAGAAGCATCAGCAACATTCAACTAAAAATAAAAACGTGCATACGTAAAACATTAAGTTGATTTGCGCCCAAAAGAATTAATTCCATTCAGTGACACACTGCTGTGCACAATTATATTTAAAATGTTTTATATGTACGCAGATAAAATTACAATTTTTAACCGGCAAATCTTGTAAAACATAACCCATAAACATGACGGATAATCAGCGAAAAATCAAGCGAATCTTTACAGAAAAATCCATAAATATGTGGGATATCTTACTGAAGAACTAAGCTCTGAAATGATTAAACGATATATAAAAAACACATTGGATGTACGCCTATTAACAGAAACAAGTTAATAGAAATGAAAACAAAAATGAAATATGTTCAAGTATCAAATGAACGCAGGAAAGACGAAAAATGTTAACTAGCCAAAAGTAAAATAGCAAAATAAGGAACCAATCACTGTATTAAGCGACCACAACAGCGATGTATTCAAAATAAAACATAGCTAACGGAACATTACAGACCAACTGATATAAGTATTGATACACCGAGTAATATTAACCTTTGCCCGGTTGGAGTTGCGTCGTGTATTCATTCCTCTCGAGTTGAAAAAAATAAATTCAATACCAGTAAACTATATAATATACATGTGTGTGTGTGTGTGTGTGTGTGTGTGTCTATGTTTTTTGCGTGCATGTGTGTATGTGTGTGCATGCGTGCGTGCGTGTGCTTCGATATTCTAGTTCAGGAAGTAGGGACAATTGTCAGGAAAGGTTTCGACCTAATCTAGTACTCAGGAAATAAATTCACTGCAATCGCTATGCTGCAGTTTGTAGGGGATTTTAATAATAATAATAATAATAATAATAATAATAATAATAATAATAAAAATCTTTTATATTTTATTTGTTTTACTCATTAGATTGCAGCCATGCTGGGGCAAATACACTGGAGTGTTTTAATATAATGAATTAACCCTACTACTTATTTTAAAGCCTGGTATTTATTCTATCACTTTCTTAAATCGAACTGCAAATTTCCTGGAACGTAAACAAACCAACACCGGTTATCAAGCGATGAGGGAGACCAACACAAATACAGACATCACACACATACACACACACTCATTCACACACACACACACATATATATATATGTATACATACCGAATGTATGTACACACGACTTCTTTCAGTTTCCGTGTATCAAATCCACTCACTAGTTTTTGGTAGGCTTGGGACCATAGTAGAAGGTACTTGTTCAAAGTGCCACACGGTCGGACTGAACTATTAACTGTGAGGCCGGGAAGCAAGATTCTTACACTGCCATGGCTGCGCCTACTCAGGCACGTAAAGAATTATTGGGTTGTCCGGAAAGTTCGTGCCGATTTTTAAAGGAAAGAAAAAAGGTCGATAAATACTTGCCATTACATTTTTAATCAACCAAATATGAACCACTTTGTTGTACAATGCGTCTCCATTTTTCCTTTAACTTGAGAATATCCTCTTTCCAGAATTGAGGTGGTTTCATGGCAAAGAATTCATCAAGGTATCTTTTTACGTCATCCAAGGAATTGAAATTTTTACCATTAAGACTATTCTGCAGAGACCTGAATAAGTAGAAATCCAAAGGAGCAATATCTGGTGAATATAGAGGGTAGGGTAACACATCTCAGCCGAGCTGCAGCAATTTGTGTCTGGTTCCCAAAGAAACGTGCGGTCTTGCATTATCATATTGGAAAACAACAGCCTTCCCGTTGGCCAATTCTGGACGTTTCTCTTGAATTGCTGCTTTTAACTCGTCCAGTTGTGTGCAGTATTTCTCAGAATTAATTGTCTGGTTACTTGGGAGGAGCTCATAGTACAGAATTCCTTTCCAATCCCATCAGACACAAAGCAAGACTTTTTGAGGGCGAAGACCCGCTTTTGGGATGGCTGAGTGTGGCTCATGTCGCTTACTGCATGAACGACGGATTTTGATAGGTTGAGGCTTTCTGCCAATTCTCGGGTTGTGCAATGTGGGTTATTCTCAATTAATGACTTGATTTGGTCATCATCTGTAAGGGATGGTCTGCCTGATCGCTCTTTATCAATAAGGCTACAATCTCCAGCTTGGAACCTTGCGAACCACTTCCGTACAGTTCTTTCGGATTAAGAAACATCACTGTAAACTGCGTATATTTTTTGGTTCCTTGTGAGGCATTTTTCCCTTTGCAGAAAAAGAAAAGTATCAAGTGCCGAAAATGAACTTTCTTATCTTAGGGTTGCAGAATTAACACAGGTTATAAGAACATAAACCTTCCTTCCACGAAAAGATAGCTTAAACTGTGCTCGAATTGAGGTGTAGTTAAATCCTACTTTATGGACTCAACCATGTTCTAAAATAAGTCCATGTTCTAAATAAGCTACTATAAATCGGCACGAACTTTCCGGAAAACCCAATAGTTTACTGATAGATGCCCTTTCGTATTATATTGTATCAGTTATTTCATGCTTGAATTTGCTTATAAGTTGTTTACGTGGGTTTTTTTTTTCTAAGTATAACTGATAAATCTAGTGAAGACATAGGAACAGTGTTGTTTACAAATTTTACCGCTAAATAAGACAGTGAGAAAAGATATAGAAAATTGCAATGTCTAGTGTAAGATTTTTAGACAGGCAGAACATGAATTATAAAAATTAACAATGATGTAAAAAGACGGAAAATAATTTGTATGAAACATCAAAATAATAAAAAGATACACAGTTACAATTCTCTACAATATGTGTATAGTGGGATTTAATTATACATGTAAAAGTTTGGCAATTCAAAGTAAATCTTTGTTGAATAATGTAAACTACATTGTCTTCATCAACTCTCACTAAAAGAAGATAATCAGAAGCAATGTGCTGCATTTGAAATGTTAGATAAAACTTCGAAGAAATGTGTATGATAAGCGTTGTACTTCTAAAAGAATGTATGCATTTTTTGAAATGCAAGAATAAAACAAATACATTCTATCTTATGTAACATCTCTCTCTCCCTTTCTTTCTCTCTCTCTCTCTCTCTCTCTCTTTCTTTCTTCTGGTATACGTATGAATAACAACAGTTTACAAAGGATGTGATAAACATAAGGCTCCAGTACTGGCATTATACGTATATAAACATATTCTTTCTATGCTACTGATGTAGAGAAAAGGAGAGAGGCTGTCTCCTGGCGGATAATTTTGGGGCAGCTGACCGTTCTTCAGGGAAGAGGTACACAGCTTCCTGCTAAAATCAATAGTACACTATAGTACAGAAAAAAATGCGCCTACATTAATATTACATACGCAATAAAAGCGGTGAACTGGTAGAATCCTTAGAAAACCTGGCAAAATATTAAGCGGTATTTCCGTCGGAGTCCACTTTGCCGTTCATCCTTGTCGGTAAAATAAGTACCAGTTGAGCAATGGGATCGATGTAATAGAGCTACCGTTCTCCACGAATTTCCCAATACCTTGCCAAAATTTGAAATCAATATTACATACGCAATGAAGCTTCCGAATATATAAATATTCAAATATGTAAGTGCGTGTTTGTCACTTTGGTCGTGCGTATGGGTGTCATTTTATGTGTATGTTTGTATTTAAGTTTGGTTATGACTTTGCAGATTTAGATCTATCTACCTTATCTACGAAAACCCCTATTTCTATCCATGTATGTATGTACACTCACACATATATACATATATGTATATATATATAGTCAATAATAATAAGGGTAAAATTAATTAATTAGTAATTAATAATTTTACCAAGCAGTGTTCAGTGTGTAAAGACCATTTACGGTATATTTAACATTACTTTGTATAAGTAGAGTGCAGCGAAAAAATTTACTTCACCACACACCGAACTTTTAGAAATAGCAGCCAAAGAATTTAGCTATTTCCTCTACTATAAGAAGAGTCTCCAAGACAATGTATACTCAAAAACAATTCACGTAGGTATAGAGGGAAAAATAACAAAAGATCATTCGTACATCGATTACTTGAGAATGCCGTTTCTGGGTTAGTTGGATATAGAGATGCTAGAAATACATACCTATATCAACATTCCTGTCATCAGCCCAAGATTTCGTTAAGTTTGAATTTGAGAGCACTGTTTTGAATTTGTTAGTACTGGCGTCGAAGGTGGTTCGTCTGGGATTACACAAATCAGAAGGGTATGTTCGATTTTTAGTTCTCTCAAATTTAAACTTAATGAAATATATATATATATATGTATATATATATATGTATATATATATGTATATATATATGTATATATGTATATATGTATATATGTATATATATATATATATATTATATATATATATATATATATATATATATATATATATATATATACATAGTATAATATAATATAAATCCCGTTCCGTGTGTGTGTATAAAATATAATTACGGCCGTATTTTTCAACTGATTTTCTGCAGACTGGGGATATACATTTCTTATGTTCCAGGGATGGCTTTAGACTCTTAAAAGTTTTCACATAATGAATAACTGGGCCTCAGGGGACAGAAAACACCTGTTCCTGGAGAAGGGAAGTAACTATTTGCGAGTAACTTTCAGAAACTGATTGTGTCCCTTACATCTATTAATCATAAAAAAGAGACAGGTTTTAAAAAACCTTGTTTAGTATGGGATCTCTTTTCTATACACATATTTACACATATTTAATCCCCACACCATTACCGAAAGCTGAACAGTTATCTCCCTTACACACAACAATAACAATAATAACAACCAATAACCTCCCTTTATTTGTCTACTTGTGAAGTCATTCACTCGTGAATTTCATCACACACAACATGGACCAAATTTCTTCTTAAGAAAAAATATATATTCAATTAAATTAAACATAATATCATGAATAGCGATAGCGAAACCGGTCGATATATTAAAAATTATATTAAAACCATGTAAGTGTGCGTATTTTCCTTTTTTAATTTCTCATATATATATATATACGTATATATATATATATTACATATATATATATATATATATACATATATACATATATACATATATATATATATATACATATATATATATATATATATATATATATGTATATGTATGTATGTATGTATGTATGTATGTATGTATGTATGTATGTATGTATGTATGTATGTATTTCGATTTGAGCTATCACATTGACAAAGCACGATGCCGAAACTGAGAGACTGTATGAAGAAACAATAATATCATACTGATAAAATAGGTTTTGTTTAAAATATAATCGCAGTAACTTAATCGCGTAATGATAATGGCTGACTACTTTAGTATCTTAAATGCCGAAAATGGAACCATGCCGCAGTCAAATGTCATCTCGTACATGTAAGATATAGTAAGTATAAGTTGTGTGTTTGCATATATTTACATACATACAGAGAGAGAGCGAGAGAGAGGGGGTTGCAATTATTCAGGGGCTGCACTATTGATCTTTACCTTTATGCTTTTTCATTGCTAGAAGAGTTGATGAGTACTTCGATATTATCAGAGTAAATGTAGCACCGTAGCATAGCTATTCTATACGCTTGTGTGCATATAACCGTTGGCATCTAATAGTTGCTGTTCATGGTCACTTCTCTTTCCCAGTTGATCAATGTATGTATTGAATGGTCAGATGATGTCTATTTAGTGTTATCGTTATACGGTTACAGTGTTTGCTGTAATTTGGTTGGTTGATAATTGATAGTAGACCATCTAATTACCGCAATAATTATACTTTAGTTCACACTAGTGCATAATACAGGACACAAATTAGAATATTTATGCTTTTTCAGCACAGAAATGGCATTGAAATTATATATTTTTCACTTCAATTACAGTCAAAATAATGTCTTCAACAGCTTAATTTAATTTCAGCTTCTTTGATTTACTCTGTGTTTTTATATATAAGAAATATTGGTTAATTAATGACCAACCTTCAAAAGCACAACTATACAATGTAGGTTATTCATTAATGTACTAGTCTCTTTCATAACTACTTTACCGAACAGTTACACTAAACACACACGCTCACACACACTCGAACACGCACACATATATATACATGCATATATGTATACATACATACATACATACATACATACATACATACATACATACATATATATATATATATATATATATATAAATTTATATGTATATATGCACATATATGTATATATACATAACATATATGCATATATATATATATATATAATATATATATATATATATATATATATATATATATAGGTGTACGAGTGGCTATGTGCTAAGTAGGTTGCTTACGAACCACATGGTTCTGGGTTCAGTTGCACTGCGTGGGACCTTGTGCAACTATCTTCTACTATAAGCCTCGGGCCAACCAAAGCCTTGTGAGTGGATTTGGTACACGGAAACTGAAAGAAGCACGTCGTATATATGTATACATATATATATATATATATATATATATATGTATTCATGTATGTATGTGTGTGAATATATGTTTGTGTGTTTGTGTTTGTCCCCCAACATCGCTTGACAACTGATGCTGGTGTGTTTATGTCCCTGTAACTTAGTGGTTCGACAAAAGAGAACGATAGAATAAGTACTAGAGTTACAAAGAATAAGTCCTTGGGTCGATTTGCTCGACTAAAAGCGATGCTCCAGCATGGCCACAGTCATATGACTGAAACAAGTAATGGAGTAAAGAGTATACATACATATATATATATATATATATATATATATATATATACATATATATATATATACATATATACATATATACATAATATATATATATATATATTATATATATATATATACATATATATATATATATGTATATATATATATATGTATATATATATATATTATATATTACATATATACATGATATATGTATGTATGTATGTATGTATGTATGTATTTATGTATCTTTAGTTACATAAAATTATGTGAAACTATTGTGAGTTGCTGTTTATATTTTGTTTAGAATTGCTCTATTTTTGATATATTCATATTCTGCCTCGAACAGATGTAGCATAATTGCAGGGCAAATCTGCGGGTGTGATAAATTTGTTAATAAACTAAATGAAATGCATATGTATAGATTTCTTTTAAAATATGAGACGTAAAACAACTTAACGTCATATATCTTAATTTCGTTCCTCTCCATTGTATTGAAAAACAGATCCATTTTAGTATGTGACGATAAGACATGTGACCCAGTGTCTTCTAAGCAAGTATTTGTAAATAAAATATCTCGATTTGCCTCACGCTTCCTTTAATTCTTTCACGCTAAGCAGAAATATATAAGCTAAATTTCAGGCCAATGTATTTATATTTAACTCAATAGAAATTACCTCGAGATTTAAAAACTCTCATATATGTTAAAAGAGTTGTGTGTAACGGAAGTCTGTACAAAAACGCTTCTACTTAATCGCGAATATAGACGCTCTGCGTATGTTGTCATGATTATTTTAGACAACAATGTTATAACGCAATAAACTTACTATTTTTTGCGTATATGATACAATGCAATCGAGTCCTTTACCAACAACTGGAATACTATCACCATATAGTCCTGATACATAATTAGTATTGAAGAAATAGAAAAACATTAACGTGAACATGCTATGTCATTTGAGTTAGAATTTTAACGAGAGACTGTCAATATTTTAGTTAAGTATTGTGTTTACCCTAGGCTAGTAAAATATTTCTATTTTAAGACAGTTTCACTGGGACCAATTTCACTCTTAGTAGACGACGATGTTCTTAATGCATTGTAGATCTGGAAATATTTTTGCTTCAAAGACAGATATCTTAAGAAATATCAAGATGTCGATAAGCTCTAAATCTTCTGTTTCTTTGTGATGATAATATTGTTTTACGTATTTTAAAATCGGATTTAATATTTTAAAAGATTACCTCAATTATAATTCGCTTAGCAAAGTCTGTTGAGAAACTATTTTTCTGTTATGATATGACATTCATGATGAGAATCAAGTCATTCGAAAATTTGTTTACAAGAGAATAAAAATACAAGCAGCAATCCCAAGGAGAACTGAAGAAAATATTTTCTATTCAAGATTATGAAATTTACAAATATTTATACAATGTATTTTGCTAGGGTGATATGATTAAAATAGTTATTGACAATGGACGTTAATTTTCACTTTCGTCACAGGGTGCGTTAGATTAAAATTTTGGTGGTCATTAATATATGTCATCGGTGGGATCATATATCTGTGCGACCAAACACACACTTGATGACTGCTTTTTTTCTTTCGATTTGTATGGCTTAGAGTCATTTCTGTTTGCATTTCCTCGTAATCTCATTAGCTAAGCATTATTATTATCTCCCTTTAGACATTCGGATTTTTTTTTTTTAGTATTCCTATCAACGTTTCATGTTTCTTTTATAACATAGTGTAACACATTTGCTTAAAGTAGTCCTTCGATTTTATTTTGTTTGATTTATTTATCACGTGCTTTAAAAGAAATAAAATTGTATATACATTTAGAATATAGTTTCTGAATCCATGCCCTTGTGATCAGTCAAAACATTACAAATAATAAATCAACCAAAAGAAAACTGTGCTGTCTAATTCGCGAGAAGATATTTTTGTATGATGTTGGTTTTCAAATCAAGGTAAACTAGTAAAATACGCTTTTTGTGTACTAATGCAGCTCATTAGTTGACTTAAGAATTTGAGTCCCTTCAATCAGTAGCCTTAAAACATATTAAAATCTTGTTGACAAATCACAGTCATTATTTGCATTCGGTTCAAGTTTTGTTATTTTAAAAGAAACCATTCAGAATTTCCAGCAGCAAGGATTTTCCAATTAAATATATGTGTTTGTATTTCAGATATTATTCAAAGTAAAGAACATATTTGCATTACATGGTGAGTTATATTTCAAGTAATTTAAAACCATATATATACATACATACATATATATATATATATATATATAATATATATATATATATATATATATATATATAATAACATGAATAATGTATAAACATATGTATATATACATACATATATGTATTTTACTACATCTATATGTATATATACATGCATATATGGGTACAGGACACCACAAAAAAAAACAGAGAACACAACGAGAAGCGAAAACATAAAAACAAAATATGGAAACGGACTTTTTTCAAACAACGACAAAACAGAATACAAGTCATGCAACACAAGGAGTATTCCCCTTCTTCAGTTGTCCCTGTTTCGTCTACTCCGCCTATATATATATATATATATATATATATATATATATATATATATACACACATATATATACATGTATATATAAAAATATATAAACATATGTATACATGTATACACATACATATATATATATACACATACTTGCATAAAAATATATATACATAATTATATACATATATATATACATATATATACACACATATATATACATGTATATATAAAAATATATAAACATATGTATACATGTATACACATACATAATCTTTTATTCCTTTATCCTTTTCAGTCAGCTGACTGCAGTAATACTGGAGCAGCGTCTTTAGTCGAAAAAATTGACCCCAGGACTTATTCTTAGTACTTAATCTGTCGATCCTCTTTGTCTAACTGCTCAGTTACGGGAATGTACGCACACTAGCATCGGTCGTCAAGCGATGTTGGGGGACAAACGCAAACACACGCATGCATATATATATATATATATATATATATATATATATATATATATATACAGATATACGTATATATATACACACACACATATATATGTAAATATATATATTATACATACATATATGTACATGTATATATACATGCATATATTTATCTATGTATATATATATACATTTATATGTATATATACATATATATATGTATATCTGCATATATGTGTATATACATCTCCACATATATATATATATACATATATCATGTATATACACTTATATATGCATATATACATATGTATATGATATATACATATAAATGTATATATATATATACGTAGATATATATATGTACATGTATATATACATATATATATATACATATATATGTATATATACATTTATATATGTATATATGCATATGCATTTATAGATATGTCTATATATATGCATATGTATATATATGTTTATTTCTGTGTTCCTTTCTGTCGAAAAAGCGCAGGCTAGAAACCTAAAAGACTTTCTCACTTTCCGAGCGTTAAAATTGTTGTTTACACACCCGTCTTTGTCTTGTGTTCTTTTGTGTATTCCCAGTATGTAAATATGTACATTCGTATATATACATACATATATATACACGTATAACTATATATATATATTATTTATATATACAAAGTAATTAGGGTTCAGCAACGATTTGCCTCACCACACACCGAATTTAGAAATAGCAGTCAAAAAGTCTTGGTTATTCTTTCTACTTTAAAGGGAGATCCCAGTAAAAGCCAAAGCACCCAAGAACAAACCACGCAGGTAAAAGAGAAAGAAATGACGAAAATCATTCTATATTAAGTTGCCTACGGACTCGCATTTCGGAATTAAGCCAGTATAGACCATAAAAAATAAATAATTATACCTTAACTGACTATTTACCTTATCATCGTAGGATTCTTCAATTATAAATAATTGCGTCTGGATTATTAATAATTGTGTATTAAATTTTTAAGGCACTAGAAAATATCACTTCAACTCATGGTATCAGAGAGAACGTACGACCCTGCTAGTACCGCCAAATTCAAAAAGTGAATGAGAGAAAGTCACTCTCCCCTGTCCACCAGCGTGTTGCCAAAGTAAGATGCTACAGTTTTTTTCTTGGAGAAAAATACCATTATCAATAATAACAAAGGGTGAAATTACTTCTTAATTAATTAATTTCACCCTTTGTTATTATTGATATTGGTATTTTTCTCCCAGAAAAAAACTGTAGCATCTTACTTTGGCAACACGCTGGTGGACAGGGGAGAGTGACTTACTCTCATTCACTTTTTGAATTTAGCGGCACTAGCAGGGTTGTACGTTCTCTCGGATACCATGAGTTGAAGTGATATTTTCTATTGCCTTCAAATTTAATACACAATTATTAATAATTCAGACGCAATTATTCATAATTGATGAATCCTACGCTGATGAGGAAAATAGTCAGTTAAGGTATAATTATTTATTTTTATGCTCTATACTGGCTAAATTCCGAAATGCGAGTCCGTAGGCAACTTAATATAGAATGATTTTCGTCATTTCTTTCTCTTTTACCTACGTGATTTGTTCTTTGGTGCTTTGGTTTTTACTGGGATCTCCCTTTTAAGTAAAAAGAATAGCCAAGACTTTTTGACTGCTATTTCTAAATTCGGTGTGTGGTGCGGCAAATCGTTGCTAAACCCTAATTACTTAGTATTACTGAAACTTACCTTGAATTGGTCTTTTACATGCCGAATTCTACTTGGTGAAATTACTGATTACTTCTTAATTAATTATTTTCTCCCTTTGTTATTATTGATATATATATATATATATATATTATATATATATATATATATACATATATATACATATATATATATATATACATATATGTATATATATGTATATATATGTATATACATATATATGTATTTATGTATATATATACATATATACATGTATATATATGTATATATACATATATGTATATATGTATATATATGTATACATATATACATATATGTTTATATATGTATATATGTATATATATGTATATATACATATATACATATATATATATGTATATATACATATATACATATATATATGTATATATACATATATATACATATATATGTATATATAGACATATATATATGCGTATATATACATACATATAAAGCTATATATGTTTATGTATATATATACATATATATCTATATATATATACATAATATATATATACCTACATAATATATACATATGTGAGTGTGTGTGTATATATATATGCATATATAAATGTGAGTCAGATTAATATTTAAACTATTTTAACGGAAAGTATTATCTCACATTATATTAGAGATGTTATTGTTTCACTTTTGACATGCAATACTGAAATACTGTAAGTGATAAGAGATTGCCCCGGGTTCGCATTAGGCAAGAAGTTGAAAACTTTTATGTCCCATGACACTGCATGGACCATCAGTAAATCATGTTTAAAATTTAAAGATATCGGTCGGGTAATTCTCGAGATTTAGGATTTAGTGATGAACACATGCAGACAAACAGACACACACTTATCAGTTTTGTATATGTGTGTGTGTCCGTACGTATGTATGTATGTATGTATGTATGTATGTATGTATGTATGTATGTATGTATGTGTATGTATGTATGTATGGATGGATGGATGGATGGATGGATGGATATATGTATTATGTATACAGATGGCGGGAGAGAGTGCACGTAAGTACTGACAAGCAGTGTAGAAGAACAATCAGTACCAGAGGTATTGTTGTATGCAACTGCCGGCACTTCGTAGTTTATTTAATTTTATATTCGTGAATGTGTGTATGAATTAGCAGACGTCTGCATGTGTACATATGAATATGTGTATATGTGTGTATATGTATGCGTGAGTTTGTGTACGGTTTCTGCCGGACTTGTAATTTCATGATAAACGACACTTTTGGAAAAAAATTAGATTGACTAAAATTTAGTTACAAATAAAGAAGTAAACAAGCTTAATTATTTTACTAATTACCCTGCTATCTCTTACATTTACCTTTTCATTATCAAAATATCTTATTTGTTTATTCCTTCTTAATAAAACTTAACATTTTATGAAAGAAGTATATGTATATACTGTTAGATTTCTATAATTATTTTCAAGGCGAAAGATTCTTGTCCATAAAACGAAGTTCAAAAATTCACAAAGTGTTAGAGAAATGTGAGATTCGACCTTCTTTGAAAAGTTGACCAAGTTACGGTTAGTGATCTACAGATTTTTCTTTAAGTTACATTGCTAGGTCAATTCACAAAAGTTTAACGAATTCAGGTAGCAGAAACTGTTAAGAAGTATCACTTACTGTTGACCATCAATGTTATGTTATTTCATACATACGCAGTTGTGTATCTAATGCTCATCATTTAGAATTTGCCAACAACCCATTTGTTACGACTATAGAAATAGCAGCTAAGTCACCCTCATATCACTCCTTCACGTTTTTAAAAGGAAGGTCATATTGGATAATATGCTCTTCCGATACAATATTTCTGAAAACAAAATACGGAAGAGTCATAGCTAGAATGTCTTTAATTGCGAGTCTTCTGTATCGAAGATGATCTGGGACGAAACTACAACAGCGGCAACACCATCGCAAACAAAAATAGCGACAGATTTCAATTCAACACATCAGTCGTCTTTAGTTAACTCTCTATATATCCCAGATCAGTTTATTGAATAATTAATTCGAAGTTTTGAAGAACAAAATAATATAATATAAATTATTTAAATTGCTGATCAAGTTATACTCGCCAATATGAAAACTAGTCAAAACAGGAAAATAAAACGTGAAGAAAAGTTTAATTTCATTTTAAGATATTTATTGTTCTAAAATGTTTATTGTTCTACAGTTACATGAAAACTGCTATATAATGGATTTTATGGCAGATTTTTCTATTGCTGCTAGTTATATAAATAATTAAATCTTTACTCGCTAACGACAATAATCTCAACCTCATTTTTTTTTATTTAAACACATTCTTAGTAAGATACATGTATTATATAATTTTCATTTTGTTGCTTTCCATGTTATTTAAAATATCGTTTCTCTGATATTTATTATATTTGGCTAACTCTGCAATATTAATTTTGGTTATTATAAGTACATGCGTATTACTACAGCAAAAATATAACACTTCGTTCGAATTACAAATGTAGTGCCAGGTTGTCTTGCCGATGACTGATATATGTACTTTATTTTTATATTTTTATATCATTTCTTAAATCATCCTTAGTATTTTACTTATCGAAATTATTATTTCAGTCTTTTTTTTCCATGCTTTTAAATCAATTTTATATACCTATTTATTTATTTTTATATTTTTTAATTTCCTATACATTTAATCTTTCTATCTTCCTTTTGTATTGCCTCTCGAGAATACTGGGTCTTAAAAACAGCCATTCTTTGTTTACTTGCCTTGGGCACGATAACTAATGCGTCATGTAGCCTCTCGATTAAAGAATTTGTTTATATTATTCAATAATTATTTCTTTCAAAATTATAATACTTTGGCTGTTCATTCAGGATTTCAAAATAAACTGTCATTTAAGTTCATAATGTACATGACTAATACTAAATACCGCAAGGCATACTTTCTAAAAAGTTAACAATATTGCCAATTCCCCAGCTTTTAAATTTCCCAAATACGGGAAAATAATATTTAAATTAGTTGAACTACTTAAGAGTTTATACGCGGTATGACTTTCCCACGAGGACTGCGAGTAAGTAATGCATATCTTCTATGCTAAGAGGGGAGATGGCTGACATCGTAGAATTGTTTATACTATACTTGATACCCTTAGACAGTAAACCTACCCTCACACCTCTTGTATGTACTACGAAAATACTTTGGAAATCCCACAGCGTATATATCTATATGAAATACAACCATTCCAGGAATCTGGTTGCAAGAATAAGTACGAGATTCTTCGAATCATCCTGCAAGTAGTTATATTTTTATATGATCCTTTTACATGGTGAAATGGAAGAGTGTCTTTGGTGAGAAGACAATTCTCGTACAAATTCCACAACCAATGAGCGTCAGAGAACGGGAAGCAAACTGTTTTAACATCAGTCAAATAGCTCCAGAACCTTCCTAAATCACACACAAATATCACAAGTTATATAGCAAACAGGTGAACTATACCTGCCTAGTTATTATGGCTTCTAAAGGTGACTGATTAGCAGAGCCCTTAGATCGTTGGATAGCCTGCTTTGAAATATAATCTCCCTGGCTCAGTGTACACGAGTTCAAATCCCATTGATGTTAAGATCGATCTCCATAAATAAAGAACTAGTTCTATACCAGAGTCGGTTCTTTTCTTTCAGCATTTCTTTATGTCTGTCTGATTCTCGTTTTGGAAGAAATCACATGCGGCTGGATCTGGAATAGTATGGCCATCACCAGGTCCAAAATGCCCAAAACATGCCCAAAACAAGACAGTGACCTACGACTGCATCAAGGAGGTGTGGGTCTATTCTATAGGATTCCATGGGGTCGCAATATATTTTTTGGCTACAAATATACAACAACAACATTATACCCACTCATCATTTCTATAACCAAGCATCTTGATAACTTAGCGGCTAGCTGGCAGAATCGTTAGCACGTTAGTCGAAATGCTTAGCGGTATTCCGTCTGCCGCTACGTTCTGAGTTCAAATTCCACCGAGGTCGACTTTGCCTTTCATCCTTTCGGGGTCGATTAAATAAGTACCAGTTACACACTGGGATCGACTTAATCCGTGTGTCTGTCCTTGTTTGTCCCCTCTGTGTGTAGCCCCTTGTGGGTAATAAAGAAAGAGGTTTCCGTCTTTCTAAATCTTGGTATATCGAGCAACACTCACTCTGTCTAATAGAATCAAGAGAAATTAAACAGCGCTCTCTCTTAATAGATTTAATCAATGTTATATCCAATATCTGAACAATTTAGGTCTAAAGAACACTGAAACTGCCATTTCCCGATCACATTATATTTCATATATAAGAGATTCATGCCACAATAGCCCCACTGAAACTTGGAGTAAATTTGATAACCCATGCTTGTATGCATTACTCAACTGTAGATACCATAATTCGCTCAGACGTCACATATTAAGTCATCATGAGATATCCTATAATAGAAAATTAGGAAATACTATTCATTTTCAGTCGGCGTCAAATACGAATATTTCAACCGATAGACCCAGAAAATAAAGCCAGTCAATAGCTACAACGGCGGCAAAAATTTAACTGTAAGCACTTACTTAATTTTGTATGGATTGCCGACTTTGTATTTAGGAACTAATATGTAGTATTTTACGTTAGTAGCTTATAACAATTTCCGTCATGGGACTTGCGTCAAACACCGGGAATCAAGATTAACAAAGACAAAGAAACATCTATATTCCAAGTCGAGTGTAGCTAAAGTTTTGCTTATGGTAAACAGCTGAGAGATTATGATCATTTAGTGGTTGAAGTTCTATATCTATGGACATCCAAGTAATGAACGGCCATATCAGTAATTAACCTACGGACATTAAATCGACAGAGAGTAGCGAGTGTGTTTTTCTTTCATTCTCGCGTGCATGCATTAGTGGGAGTATCTGTGTATGTGTGTGCGTGTGTTTGTATAATGTAAAATATTTTCACTGGAAAATTCTTTTAATCACCAAAAGCTGCTTGTAATCTATTGTCTAAAATAGCAATTCATTATGCAATTATTAGATTTTTAATGGAAAAGTTTATGCCTTTAAATGTAAATTACCCGACCTCTTTAATCGTCCAAGCACCTTTCTGCTTTTCGCAGTAATTTACGTGTTTATGATAAATCACTGTACTTTAAAAGATCCATGTCATACACAAACACATAATGTCTGCATCTTTAACGATAACATTTTCAAAATTGTTTTGTAAATTTTTGTTACTCGATGGATTTTCAAGAAATGTTAGAAAATTACGAACAAAATTAGAAAAGTTTCTAATATAATCACTGTTTTATTTGAGATTGAACACATTTTAGAATGTAATAGGTAATAAAACTGGTGATAAATTGGAATTTGTTGATAAAATTAAAAAGAAGCAAAAAGTATCTACACTCCTATATATAATGGGATTCAGTCAAGTTTTCATTTGGGGTTTATAACAAGCAAACAAATTCTTAATTACAAAGATTTCTTAGATAAGAAACTGCTGACACGTGAAATAAGATTAAATTTAGTTGATTTCAACATGAAAAAGAATTTTCTCGATATGAAAATAAAATTATCACCTTCAAAATGTTTCTTTTGCGTATATAGACAACAGTGTACTTGCATGCGTGAAACAAAATCTTAAGTGTCAGTTCGTTGCATGAAAGCAATTGTCTGAGTGCTATCTCATGTGCATATGTTTGTATATATATATATTTGTGTGTGTGTGTGTGTGTGTGAGTGTGAGTGTGTGTGTGTGTGTCGGTGTGTGTGGGAGAATCTACATGCTTATATAAAATATCTAAACCATAGAATCATTTCCTCAATTATAGTTCAACAGTTACTTTCGGGCTAAAATGTCTTTCATATATGTATATAATATATATATATATATATATATATATATGTGTGTGGTGTGTGTGTGTGTGTGTGTATGGGTGTGTGTGTTTGTGTGTGTAAGTGTGTGTGTGTGTGTGTATGTGTGTGTGCGTGTGTGTGTGAGTGAGTGTGTATATATATATATATATATATTTCTTGTAATGAATGAAGGAAGTTACAACAATAAAAATTCTTGCTCTGCAACATATGATCTGATATAGGAATAATTATATCTTATTTAATCGAAATGCAATTTACAGAATAACATCATTCGATATAATTTTATTTTCGTTTTTGAATGATCAATATCTGTCACCATATTTGGATTGCCAAATGTCTTGTTTTAGGTCAGTTTTCTTTTTATAGTGAAAACTTAATATATTTTGATAAACCAGCTCTTTGAAAGATGACATGGTGGTGGAACGGTAAAGAAGACAGTGCCATAAAAGAAAGAAGCATGAAGGGCTGGAAGATGAGGTTCGCAGAGAACCATACCAGGTAGCTAAGAAGTTAACATAAGCGACTCCAGATATATTTAACTAAGGGAGAAGCAGAAAGGAAGAAGTTTGCCAATGTTCTACAGCGTGTGAACCAGATGCCTGAGGTCTTCGGGATTGCAAGACAGTATATCAGAGACGTGTGTCCCAATAGATGATGGCACACTTGGACTAACTGAAGACATTGAAGAAATGAAAGTGTCGGTATGAAAGGCTGTGAAATGTAAAAAAGGAAAACCTTCCTAATGAGGGACCAACAGAGGGACCAGCTACACGAATTGACAGCTGCATGATAGATAAAGCAATTAAGGACATGAAGGTAAGGCTTCATATCCTTAATATGGGATACAGCCTTGCCAATCGTATAGTTAATAAAGGTGTTCAAGAAGGGGTAATACACAACAACTGGTGTAGCAGTGTCATATTCAACTAACAAGTGCATCAAACTGTTAGCCCAAATCATGAAAGTCACAAGAAGGATTATAGCTCATTTAATTAGGAAGAGTCTTGATCTAGATAAGATGTTCTTTGGTTTTGTGTCAAGAAGAACTACTGATACTTTTTTCCTAGTAAGTTAAATGCAGGAGAAGAATTTAGCTAAAAATAAACCGCTGTACTCGACATTTGTGAAAATGAGGCAAGCCTTTCACAAGGTCCTTCGCACCTTCATCTTGTGATCACTCCGGAAGCTGAGTGTAGATGACTAGCCAGTGAGATCCCTCCAAGTCATGTACAGGGATGCTGTTAGTAGGGTGAATGTCAGCCATAAGTAAAACAACGAATTTAGTGTGCACATAGGAGTACAACAAGGCTCAACTTTCAGGCCCGTCTTGTTTTACGTAGTCCTCCATGCCACAACAGCAGAATAAAAGACTGTTGCCCATGGGAGTTTTTCTATGTTGAAGAATTTGTTCTTATAGCTGAATTTATAGTAAGATTGTTCAGGTGTGGTAGCAAGAGCTGAAATGAAGTTATCAAATACCAAATCACTAGAAAGCAGGGAAGCAGAAAAATTACTAATCTCCTCAACGAAACAGTCCTGCTGGATATGTACAAAAGGTGCAGATAAAAATTGCTTACAGTGCACCCAGTACAAGCCATGGACATATAAGTTGAGCAGTGGAATCTCAGGAAGGTTAACAGAAAAGGTAGTCTTTGTGTGGGGGGAGATGTGTACAGTTACGATAAATACTACGAACTCACAGAAAATAGATTTCTTCAAATACCCAGCGGTATCATTAGAGGTAGTACATAGTTTCCGTTATCTATGTCACCACATTATAGGTGGAAGAAAATGCTGTGAATGCGTATTTGCTAGAATTTGAACTGGCTGGTTCAGAGAGCTGTTACCTCTGTTAGTAACAAAGGGCATCTACCTCAGAGTGGAAGGCAGATTGTCTGAAGCTTCTGTACGAAAGGCTATGCTACATGATAGTGAAGCGCGGGCTGTAGCAGCAGAGCACATGCGAAAGCTTGAAAAAAAATAAAGCCAGCATGCTCCACTGGATGCGCATATCACTGTGTCTGTACGATAAAATATAGATGTGTTGGGAGAAAACTTGGGTGCCAGAGGCCTCAGATGCAGTGTGCAAGAGAGAAGACGGCAGCAGTAAGGTCAAGTTTTGAGTAAAGAAATGCGGATCTCTTAATATGAGAGAACCTGTGGGATGGGAAACCCTAAAATGACGGAGGATGAAGTGAAAAATGACCTTCAGATGTTGAAACTCGTACAGATGGCAGAGGACCATAATGATTGACGAATTTCTGTGCTTGAGAAGACCTGGATTGAGAAAACCTAAGTAAAACAAGATCGGAAAGGCATGTTATTAATGTCCATGTCCCTACACAATCTGTTCCTGACAAACTTATCCCCCACAACCCATCTTGCTAACACGTCTTCTATCGCCATCCGGGTTCACCACTCACTATATTCCCTTCCTCACTGTCTCTCACTCCTTCGCATCCTTGCGAAATACCCCGCACACAATGTGTCCCAGTTGAATCGCTTCCCCACAATATATCCTCCTAACACATCCCTCATTTTGTGTCCACAAACTACCCTCTACCTCTCGTTCCACTTTCACAATTTTCCCAGCTTATCAACCCATTCGCCTTTCTAATAGATGTTGTCACTGCATTTATATACACTTTCCTATAACTTGAGTATATCTCCCCACCCATATCACATCTTCACCATCTTTCCTTTTCTTCCTCCCCCCTCTCTGTTTCGAAAAACGTGTGTAGCAAGGTATTTCCGTTAGTACGAGACATTTATTTTTGTTCCCCTATTTATATACTCAAATCACTCACCACCTGACACAGAAACTCCTCCCTCAACACTGCTCCACACTCAGTCGTGGGATTTTGTCGTGCTAGTTATTTGGTGAGGTTGTTGCCACCGTTGCAGCATAAAAAGCACCCAGTACACTCTATGAAGTCAATGCTGTTAGGAAAGACATCTAGCTGTAGAAACCAAGCAATAGAGCTTGACTTACCAACTCCTGTCAACCATATTACATCGAAGACCAAGATCTGATGATCAGTCATTAAAATGTGCTCTGTGGCAAATCCTTGTTCTACATTTCAAATCTAATGGAAAAAATCGAAAACAACATTGCTTTTTTAAGAGGTGTAAGAAGGCCTGAGAAAATTTCGTCCCATACATCCCTTGTCTCACCTCTACAAAGAACATATTTGCAAGACTATCAGTTAGACATTTTGACGATTAACGACCGTGGGAGTATGGAAGTTTTTCGCAAGCGCAACACTCCAATAATGGAAGCACTCCGTCGGTTACGACGATGAGGATTCCGGTTGATCAGAATCAACGGAACAGCCTGCTCGTGAAATTAACGTGTAAGTGGCTGAGCACTCCACAGACACGTGTACCCTTAACGTAGTTCTCGGGGATATTCAGCGTGACATAGAGAGTGACAAGGCCGGCCCTTTGAAATACAGGTACAACAGAAACAGGAAGTAAGAGTGAGAGAAAGTTGTGGTGAAAGAGTACAGCAGGGATCACCACCATCCCCTGCCGGAGCCTCGTGGAGCTTTTAGGTTTTTCGCTCAATAAACACTCACAACGCCCGGTCTGGGAATCGAAACCGTGATCCTATGACCGCGAGTCCGCTGCCCTAACCACTGGGCCATTGCGCCTCCAAGTACATCATAGTTACTTTAACGCAACTTGTAGAACAAGCGAATGAGTATTAGATACTTGGCTGTGTCACTTTCGTTGCTTACGAAAAGACCTCCGATAGGCCGTGGTGTACCGTGCTAACGTTTCTAAAGATGAACGGAGTGGAGATGTAATATATCAAACACCTATGGGGCGGGAACGTGGGTTGTGTCACAGCTATAGCCATGCTATCGCCACCTATAGCGATAGCATGGCTATAGCTACCTATGATAATTCCAGAGGGGAAGAACATGAGACAAGGAGTCACCATCTCTTCAAGGTACTTCACCGCACATTTTGAAATGGTTATCAGAACCATTGACAGGGAAAGTGACGTCAAAATTAAAGGCGAGCTATGAACACAGATTGGATTGGCAGAAAGCATCGCGGTCATCGTCGAAGCCTAAGACCAGTTGCAATTTATTTTCTGTAGTTTGTATCTGTTTATAATTCGCATTGAGGATTCTCTGGATAACTCATGATGCAGATTTTCTGTGTTGTCCCCATATCCAGATTTAGCTCTGGTTTGCTCTCAAAATACAAAGTCCTAATAATGAGAACGAACAGAAATACGCTTTTACTTGTTTCAGTCATTTGACAGTGGCCATGCTGGATCACCGCCTTTAGTCGAGCAAATCGACCCCAGGACTTATTCTTTGCAAGCCTAGTACTTATTCTATCGGTCTCTTTTGCCAAACCGCTAAGTTACGGGGACGTAAACACACCAGCATCGGTTGTCAAGCGATGTTGGGGGGACAAGCACCAGACACGTAAACTTAAACACACACATACATATATACATATATGCGACAGGCTTCTTTCCGTTTCCGTCTACAAATCCACTCACAAGGCTTTGGTTGGCCCGAGGCTATAGTAGAAGACACTTGCCCAAAGTGTCACGTAGTGGAACTGAACCCGCAACCTTGTAGCTTTAGATTTCATATTTAAATCGATATAATACTCTTAATGTTTTCCTTGTTTGATTTTGTTCTTACTCTAATATTACATGGTCATACCACGACGATTATCAGCAAGTACACTAGCCAAGTAATTGAGTTCTATTTTCCTTTCGTCTTCTATAGGACAGTCTCTATGCCTTTCGTCGTTTATTAATACTTACATTTATTTTCTCACAAAATATCATAGCTTCTTTTTCTGTGCAGGCAACACTAAATTACTTGTAAACCTATTCTATCGTATTACTTCCTCAATCTTATATCTTCAATTTTTGTTTCCATTCTCATCTAACTGTGAACATTCCTATAATGTGTGAGCTGTTCCCTCGTCTGACTCGGCCCGTTTGTTCCATATTTGAGATGAACAGTCCAGGTGATCTTTCATCCAACTTAACCTTCGTGCTTGTTCATATGGAGCAAAAAATCCTTCCCCTAGTCAGTTTAATACTCCTTTCTCTAACCTATTCTAGTTCTACTTGGCAATTTAATCTACTTTTTATTTTTTGGAAAAAAACGTCTGGCACTTCTTTCTTTCAAATTTTCATATCCTCTTTTGTACAGTTCTTTTTTATGGCTCCACATATTAAGCAAGTAGTCTTAGTTTTATTGCGAACATTCCTTGCTTTACTCAGTACAGATCTCTGTCCCTTGGATATATCCATTGTGGGTTCTTCATATTTTTTTTTACTACGAAGCATGTGTGCTATCCTAGCAGCGATATTTTTAGTGTTATATATATTTGTATATCCTGGTATTGTGGTCATGAATTTATCTGCAAAGTTTTTTTTATCATTCTCAAATCATCTATTTTCTCTTGTTTTTAGACCCTACATTTTTAGAGACACATTATCATCTGTTGGGACTGATATGTCATTTTCGAGGTATGTCTATTCTTGCGCGTCTTAATCTACCTGTCTGTGTATTTCGGAATATCTCAGAGTATGGTTGCTTAGCCATTATTGGAGACCTCTTCTGGGGTATGTCTATTCCAATTCTTTTTATGTTCGCATAATTCCCAGCACATCTAATATCCAACGTCCTCGCGTCTATAGGTGTTACTTTTCTTAGCAAAAAATTGGTGACTTTCAATCGATGTTTATTATTATTACTTTTTATTCTTTGCGATATCATTTCAGTAACAGCTTAATAAGTTTTACGAAGACATATTAACAGAACGTACTTTTGAGAATTTGTAGTTTCTGTAGATTTGCAGATTAAGATGGCTTTCCTCTTAGTTAGCCAGCCACTTATTGCCTCTGGCTCCGTCATTTTTTTGCAGTATCTGTGTTACTTCTATTGTTTTAAACATCCACAAAATTTCCTGTGCTGGTTCTTTCGCTGTCCACACCACTTCACAAAATTCTCCTTCTTCTCTTGTTTTTTGTGCTACATTGACTTCTATTTTATTTCTACTACGTTTTTAATATAATCGATTTTGTTTAGAGTCAAACACTATGTTTGTTCAAAGAATCCGAGGCGTTTTTCATTACCGGCGAATTCTTTGAGATTTTGTGTGGGTCATTTGTTTCAGTAGTTCTTTGGTTCCAAGTATTTTTTTTTTCGTTGTGTTGCCTTTCTGAAGTATTTGTTTCCTAATCCTTCGTTTTCTAAGTTGTGCTATCTTCTTATTGATTTCAGTATAAATTCAGCGATACTTTCTCTTCATTTCTTTTTCTCTTTTCCATGTTGAATGCTTTGGTTTTGATACTTCTGCTTGAATGAATCTGAAGTAGTACCCACTTTTCCCTATCCCTACAGGTTACTGCGGTATCTGTTAGTTTATTTATCTTGTAATAATGTTATTTCACTCCGTTTTAATCATGTCTCCGAAAACAAAGTTTGTATATTTTTTTTATTGCTGTTTCTATTCTGTCTTGATCTCTACCATTGGCAGATATTTTTAATGGTCCATAGGAAGTTATTTTAAACTTAAATGCAATTTTAGAGGATTAGGATCGTGATTTTCAATGTCAGAATTTTCTATTTCTAAATCATCTTTAATTACCCTTTTTTTAATATTTTTCTTTGTACAGTTCCGGTTTTGATTTTGTTGACCAGTGATGTGCAGTTCTACAATTTGGCTTTGTTTTACGTTTTGTTCTACGTTTTGCTGTTGTTATTTGTTCTGTGTTTACATGTCTTGATTGCATCAACGTGAATTAAATCATCAGTGCTTTAGTGTTCTTCGATATTTCGCGATTGTTACTTGTGTTCGGATAATGTATTCTTTTATTTAAAAGTTCCATTTCAATTGGTGATATTTTTTTACGTTTTGAGAATATATCCTAAGTTTAATATATATCGTAATATATTTAGAGCTGATCTGTTTTCATCCCAATTTCATACGAAAATACTGTTGAGATGATGATGATGATGATGATGATGATGATGATCATCATCATCATCATCATCATCATCATCATCATCATCATCGCCATTGTCGTTGACATCATAGTTTCGATTATTATTATTATTATTATTATTATTATTACTATTATTATTATTATTATTATTATTATTATTATTATTATTATTATTATCTTACTTTTAATCTGTATGTTTGTTACAGTCACTTGTCGAGACACACCCAGCGTCCTAGGGCAAGTGAAGAATAAGGGATGTTACAGTATGACAGAACATCTCTTGGGGAGGGGATAGCGAAATATCTTCAGGTAATACAACACAGACACTTAAAAGGATAGGATGTTTCTAAAGAGGTAAGCACAATTTTGGGGATTTCTCTGAGACATGGTTCTCACGGGATCTTATCTAGATGTTTCTGACATCCCTTTCTTAGCATACCTAGGGCACCAACAATAACAGGAACAATTCTCGTTTTAAGATACCATTTCTTTTGTATTTCAATTTTCAGGTCCTTATATTTACTTAGCTTGTCAAATTCCTTGACATATACATCTGCTATGATATCCTTCAATCTAGCGTCGATAAAGAAGCACATGTTAAAGAGATAAATAAATCAACTATACTGATAATTTGTCAATTGGGCTACGTTAGAAAATGTTACCATTGCCGTAATAATAAATGCTATAATAATAATAACAATGATAATAATAATGATAATAATAATAACTATTATTATTATTATTATTATTATTATTATTATTATTATTATTATTATTATTGAGTGAGTGAGAGAGAGCAGTGCATGCCATCATAGTGACACTGGGTAAAATATACGAAACCTAGTATATCCATCCTGACTACCCGTCTAATAAAGGTACACCAGGAACATGCATCACAACCATGTGTGTGCAACATGGTGATCTCATTTCAAGATAAACAGCATATGAACTTGCAGGGGAAGCCCAGTTAGAATTTTCTTCAGTTCGAGTAGCCCGAATAAGGTTTGTTTAAGGATATTGAACGAAACACCCATGTCTCCATAGGTTAATTATTCAAACCCCAAACGTATTGCATTATTATTATTATTATTAGTAGTAGTAGTAGTAGTAGTAGTAGTAGTAGTAGTAGTAGTAGCAGTAGTAGTAGTGGCGGTGGTGGTGGTGGTGGTGGTGGTGGTAGTAGTAGTAGTAGTGGTAGTAGTAGTAGTAGTAGTAGTAGTAGTAGTAGTAGTAGTAGTATGTGATGAAAAACATTTATTTAGCTGAGTATGATGGAAAGTGTTAGTTGTCCACATCTAGCTGTCTAAGGTGACGCGTGTTTATTGGTAATGCTTCAATAACCCTTCGAAGAATTCTTGCACTTCGAAGTAATAATGATTTTTGTAGGTGTTTTACCTTCAGACTTGTATCAGTCTTCCTGAGCCATGTTGGTAGTTGAGTGCTGATGCTTCCAAGTGCACCAATTTCTATTGGTATCACGTGTACTCTCCTCATTTACCACAACCTTCGTATTTCCCATTTCAAATCGTAAGAGTTGTTTATTTTTCTTCTACTTTCTCATTGATCCTGTTGTCACCGGGACATGCTTGTCGATCATCATAAATGTTCTTTCTTTTATATTCACCACAACAATGTCTGGTCAGGTGATCGTGCGGAATCATTGCATCCCACAGGATTTTACAGTTCTCATCCTCGGTGACTCGCTATGGAATTTGTTCATACTACATCTTTGCTCTTTGTAGGCCGTGATTTCCATGAAGCTCTCAATAATTCGTTCCTGCCACATTTTCATGGTGACTTTCGTATTCGCTTTGTGCCAATTTCGAGCATTTGCTAACGATGTGCCATATCGTTTCACCCCTCTCGCCACACATTCTGCATATGTCACTGTCGGTAGTGTTTTCTATTCTGCTCTTCACATAGTTGGTCCTTAACGCTTGTTCTTGAGCTGCGCATATAAGTACTTTTGTCTCAATCTTCAGAGCACTTTTCCTCATCCATAGGTACCGGTCTTTTTTACCTGTCTTGATGTTCGTATCTCTTTCAAACTGTCTGTACATGCTGTTTCGTTTTTTGCGTTCTTTTCCTTCTTTAAATTTTTCTTTCATTACACAATTCTCAGTTTTGATTACGCCAGCCTTCTTCGCATGTTTCAACTGTGGCTCCATGGCATTTTTTGCATAGCCCCCTAAGCCGTTTTCCTTTTACCTCTACTTCGATACAATCCTGTCAACTGATCAAGCCTCTCCCACCCTTCCTTATGGACAAGTACAGCCTGTCGGTATCACTCTTAGGGTGGAAGGCTCCGTGTATTGTCAACATTTTTCTTATCGTTGTATCTATTTTCACCAATTCTTTCTTTTACCATTTTATAATTCCAGCTCCATACGGAACTGATGCTATCGCCCGTGTATAAACTCCTTGGAATTTATTCCATCCAGTCAATTTTGAGTGTAACTCCTAACTTAGTCTTTGGAAATAATCCACCCTCAGTTGGTCTTTCATTTCCTTCGCCATTATCTCGTTCTATGTACATATATACATACATATATGTACATATACACATGCACATATATACATAAATATGCCTAGATATTCGTAGCCACCCGCTTGGATTTTGTTTAATCAGTTCTCTTTTTCGGTAATTGTATCCCTGCTAGGGACTGTACCTTGTCTATTTTTAAGTAGATTATTCTACCACTCTTGAGTCAGAACTGCATTCTATTATCAGCAGTAAAACAGTGGACCCTGTTCAATAAGGATCTGACTTGTGTCTCATCCTTGCAATACAGTTTCAAATCATTCATGAAGAGGATGTGGTTGATTGTTTGGCATTTTTCCTTTAATTGGTAAACCAGGTTAATTTTCCTAAGTACCGAGTTCAGAGGGATCATACAGAGAACAAAAAGCAACGGAGATAAGCTATCACCCTGGAAAATCCATCTTCTGATACGCAGGGTGCCCAAGCTTCGTCCGTAGCATGTCAGTTTAGTTTTCCACCCCATCACCATACTTCTCTGCTGGAAACACGTAAACCTGTTACATTCATCGCAATTCTAAACAGATCTAAGCACTCGATGATCCACGAATGTGGAATTCTGTCTATCAATAATTGATCTTTGGTACCTCTACATCTCCTTCTACAGCCTTTGTTTTCCGTCGGTATTATATCGTTCTCATCAAAATATTTGTCCAGTTCTTCAGCAATTCCTCCTAAAAGTGACTCCCACATTAATGGGCCGCAGGAAATTGGCCTGTAATTGTCAGCAACATTTACTTTTGACACAACTATTATTATTATTGTTACTATTATTATTATTGTTATTATTATTATTATCATTATTATTATTATTGTTATTATTATTATTATTATTATTATTATTGTTATTATTATTATTATTATTATTATTATTATTATTATTATTATTATTATTATTATTATTATTATTATTATTATTATTATTATTATTATTATTATTATTATTATCACCATCATCATCATCATCACCACCACCACCATCATCATCATCATCATCATCATCATCATCATTTTCATAAGATATTGTTCGTTTATATGATGACTATATTATTGAAAAAATATATTATTGATTCCCAAACGTAATATTCTTCATACACTCCTTTACAATAAGCTTGTAAATAATTTTATAACATTTATAGACATTTAGAAGATCCACAGAAAATATATGATAGCTGACCTAGATGTCTCTAAAATAAGTGTACACTTTTGAGAATTCCTTCTAAAACTTGTTTGTTCAATGTAAGGATTCATATTTGGTTTCAGAACATGATTAAAATATTTTGTTTTAATTAGCAATGTTTTGGTGTCTTATTCCATACAAAAATCGATAGAAACAGAAAACAAATGATGTAAAGACTGCACTCACTCAGATGGTGTAGATAAGCAACAACACTCTCCCATGCTGCTGAATCGGTGGAATTTAATTCAATTGCTTTCATCCATGCTTGCAGAGCCTTTTGTTTTTCACCATTATAATAATACTGTTTACAAATATAAAATAAAAATTAATAACTTAATAAAAGTAGCTAGGATTCAGATATTATTATATTTGGATTTAAATCAACCAAAGTACTGTCAATTAAATTTATAGAATATAATATTTTTTGTGAATTTTTAAATTGAAGTATACACATTTTATTTTCGCACGAAGGTTTCCACCTGTGTAATTTTTGTAGCATGTATTAGTTGTGAATATATTGATCCTGCATTTTAACTATGTTAATTAGTAATTTTTAGCTTTCATGATTGATGAATGTGCGAGAAAAATGGTAGGGTCTGCATCTACTGCGTTTCTCTCCTGAAATTTAATTTGAAACTGATTCACTTTATTTAAGCAAATAATGTCTCTTACAAAGGTATAAGCATTAATCATTCATATTCTGTTAGTTTAAAACATCCTAAAACAACAATTTATAAAGGTGGATGGAGGTTTAGCAACAGCAATGCAGCTAGATGAAAGTATAAGCACTCAATTTGCAGTACCGTTTTCAACATTATGACTATCGCTATAGTTATTAGCATCTAAACATCCGTTCGAAAAAGAGCTAACATATAAAGATACATGTGCGACTCCCACACATTTCTACGGGCATCAGTAACAAAGGAAGGTAAACTGTTATAATACAGGAATCGAAATGAGACAATGCAGTCTATTTACCAATTGATTATGTGCAGGACCATTCAAGTATTATAAACGGTAAAACAATGAAATCCTTTGGCAAGTCATAGTATGCTTATATTTCAAATTGTGAAATAAATATGATGAAAGAGAAAACAGAACACTGTGACATTTGTTTCACAAAGGATACTTCATCGGAGACGAAACTTACATATCATTAACTTATATCACGTTTTTCGACGCAAGGCTCTACCTGAAACGATAAGTTTTACTTCTTTTTTTAACAGTATGACATTTATTCCTTGTTTGAAATATCTGTGTCATAAAACATATTGAGGCATTTTTAAGTACTGGGGAGATAATTTCAAATGAAACGATAAGTTTTACTTCTTTTTTTAACAGTATGACATTTATTCCTTGTTTGAAATATCTGTGTCATAAAACATATTGAGGCATTTTTAAGTACTGGGGAGATAATTTCAAATGAAAGGAAGGTAACAATAGATATTGGCAAACGATTGTCATTATATAATAAACATTATCGTTATGCGTATCTTGCATGTAGTCGTACACCAAAGAGTTCATACATAGTTTGGGTTCTATTTGTGTCCTTCCACCCTTTTATATTGTCATTTATTACTTTCTTTATGTTTAATTAAATTAAAGAATGAATGATCAGCATATGGACATGATGTAATTTTATTTTAGAATTTCATATTCTATCAAAAATGTTTTGCGGTAGTTGTGCATGCAATGCTGTTTCCAAATAGATTTTCGCCCACTCTGCACGATTTTTGAATCATTGTTGTAGTCTTTTCATTCATTTGTTGCATATTTGACATTTTGGGCAATAGTATCGATAATTAGAAGTTGCCAACGGGTTATTTACTGGGTCACACTGTTTTCACCGATTCACCTCCTCAGATTCTCACTGCTGTGAATTAAATAAGGAAGATATCAACTGCAAATATACCGTATAAAGAAAATATGGAATATTCAGCAGCAGTTGCCTTGCATGTGGATATTTCAATGATTTTATACCTTGTAAGACATTGATGAACTTAAGAAAGTTACGTGTTTATTCTCACAGTATACAGCAGTTTATTTCAGATAAGCGAGATATTTAATCTTCGAAAGTTCGGTAAGTGCAATATTCTCTTTTACTCTTTTACTCTTTTACTTGTTTCAGTCATTTGACTGCGGCCATGCTGGAGCACCGCCTTTAATCGAGCAACTCGACCCCGGGACTTATTCTTTGTAAGCCCAGTACTTATTCTATCGGACTCTTTTGCCGAACCGCTAAGTGACGGGGACGTAAACACACCAGCATCGGTTGTCAAGCAATGCTAGGGGGACAAACACAGACACACATATATATATATACATATATACGACAGGCTTCTTTTCAGTTTCCGTCTACCAAATCCACTCACAATGCGTTGGTCGGCCCGGGGCTATAGCAGAAGACACTTGCCCAAGATGACACGCAGTGGGACTGAACCCGGAACCATGTGGTTGGTTAGCAAGCTACTTACCACACAGCCACTCCTGCGCCTATTGTTCAATATTTAGTGATGGTGGGGGGTTATATATGTATAGCTATTCACACATGCACATACATACATACATACATACATACATACATACATACATACATACATACATACATGCATGATTACATACATACATACATACATACATACATACATGCATGATTACATACATACATACATACATACATACATACATACATACATACATACATACATAAAACTAGAAAGGAGAAAGCTAATTCGAAGACTACAGTTTCAATCCATCACTTTCCAGAAGTTTATCTTTTAAATATATGTGAGCATGTCTAGATATGCAACTATATGCAAGAGAATACATACATGAAACAAAACATACAAATCTGCTCATATACGAACAAACATACATACATACACACATACATAATACATACATGCATACAAAGCAAAAATACCCTGTTGTTGATTTTGAAATTCCAATGAAGGAACCTTGGATCTAGGTTAGAAACCGGTTCTCTCTCTATTGGCAAGAAATCTTGAAATAAACTTAACAATAACATAAATACATACGTGTGCGTGTGGATTCTAGTATATGTATGCAAATACATTCACAAACATACATACATATAAAAAAGATAGCCTATAGTTTATAATATCTGCGTTGTAGAAAGGAAAAGGAGGTTAATTATTACCTCTCTCTTTCTTTCCCTCTATCTCTCTGTTTCTCTGTAAAAATATATACACACACGCACGCACACATATATCAAATACGGCATTAATAATGGACTTTATACATACATTTCTGCAGTATAGATTAATGTAGATGAACACACACACACATACGCGCTTATATATATATATATGTTTCAACATAACAATGTCTATAAATCCATAACCAATTTTTAAACATTGATAAAATTATATCACGTGAGTACAGAGCTTAATCTTATATCTTAAAAGGCAAGTTGTCTGTCTGTCTGTCTGTATGTGTGTGTTGTGTGAACCACTTCTACTCCTACAATTTTTAACCGAATTTCACCAAATTTGACATGTGTACTCTCTTTGACTTAGGACGCTTTTTCTTATAACTTTTTCTTCGAAATTCAGCGCCCCTAACATAAATAGACTACACTCGCCTAGGATTTGGATTGAGACAGCGAAAAGACGTGACACGCACCCAGCTGGAAAAAATCAATACTTTACTTTGTCAGCTGTGGTGAGCTCTTATCGACTGCTTGCACAGTACTGCCAGCAGTATTCATTTGCGAGTTACGATTTGCCTCTGTTTTCGCGTAGGCGCTCTTTTTCATATAATTATTCCAACTTAAACAAGCTACTTCAAAACTTTTACCCAAAATTAAAAATCCTTAATTCAGTCTATTTTATTAACATTTTTGCCAACTATATTCTATTATTCTTTTGGGTGCTACACATTCACCGCTTTTTCTTTAGGACATTTTCTATTGTGTAAACTGATAATTTTGCACCATGTCTCGACGCGAAAGATCCAATATAGGTCGGCAAACAAATGCTGCATAAAAATATAAACGTATGTGTGCAAATGAATCTGCCAAGAATGCCAACAAGAGGGACTCTCTCAATGCACTTAGGATGGCTTCAGCGCGAAGAAGGGAAGTGAAGAGCAGCGTTGTAATCGGTTAACACGTATTGCTGCGCAATGAGCCGCTCAGAGCAACGAGCAAAGTTCAGCACGCTGAACAAGAAATGCTTCCTCTACTGCTGCTGCACGAGCTTAGGAAACTGCAGCACAATTTGCTGAATTTCAACTTACAAAGAGATACTGCAGCAACTGCTGCTGAGCGTGCTACGGAGACTACAGAGATAGACAGCAACGGATGTTGCTCTATGCGACAAATAGGAAAGCATCAGGTAACCATACCCTTGTAACTTTATTTATTTCACTATCGTAAACTTCACAGTATGCTGTCCGTTAAGTGCTCCCAATTGTGAGGTAGGCAACAGATACTACACTTTTCCTCCTTATGCACAGGCCACAAGTCAAATTTTTTT
The DNA here is from genome assembly GCF_006345805.1 of Octopus sinensis. Lineage (NCBI taxonomy): Eukaryota > Metazoa > Mollusca > Cephalopoda > Octopoda > Octopodidae > Octopus > Octopus sinensis. The sequence continues at coordinate 159,080,172 of NC_042999.1, forward strand.
GTTCAGGTAATGTTGTATGTGCAACCCAGCGAAACATCAGGTAAACATACTATTTCTCTTTATGTCATATCTTTAGGCTCAACCTTTCCATCTGCTAAACAGCACATGTCAGCAGTTATGTGGTAAGGAAAATAAACTCAATTACTGCCGGTTTTTTACAGATCGATCTACTGTCCCAATGGAAAACAACGACAATGGTGTGGGCGTATGACTCTGCATATTTACTATCGCGCTAAATAAATCAAGCAACACTGGAAACATCTGCCATTATGATTCCTTTCATTCAGTTTAGAGGTGCATCCTTGAATGGTCTAATAACCAAACAGGCATACTTAACATGTATGCATGTGTGTATGTATGTGGTGTGTGTGTGTGTGTGTGCATATGTATATATGTATGTAGGTGTGTATATTTGCATGTATGTATTCTGCATATTCATGTGTTTGCGTGTCCGTGTTCGTATGTTTTTATGTATGTGAGTGCGTGTGTGTGTGTGTGTGTGTGTGTGTGTGTGTGTGTGTGTTTGCGTGTGTCTACCTCTGTCTCCTTGTGTGTGCATGTCTGAGTGTGTGTGTGTTTGTGTGTCTGTGTTTTGCAACTATGTACCGTGTTTGTATATGTGGATGTGCATCTCCATATGTGTGGACGTGTGTCTCCATATGTGTCCTTGTGTGAAGAAAAGCGTGTGTGTATATGGTCATGTGCTTTGGTCTTCATTTGCGTATGTGTGCTTGTCTGTTCATATAACCTATGTACCTATTCGTCTATATGTTGATCTAGTTTCTTTCATATCAATATGCTTATATACATGTGCAAATACATATATATACCTACAACCACCCGCAGTAAACATTTAGCGTGTATGTATGTATGTATGTATGTATGTATGTATGTATGTTTGTTTATATGTATGTATGTATGTATGTATGTATGTATGTATGTATGTATGTATATACAATATACAAATATGTATCAACATACCCGTTACACTCTCATATACCGAGAAAATATAATATAATATAGTGCAAGTACATATATACTAAGATATAAATGTTTATAAATGAATCATACCATAGTAGGATATGAAGATAAACGTCTAATACCAAATATAAATGTAAACATAAACAGCCATACATAGATGCATACGTACGCTGGAAGTTGCTTAAGGATAACCTGAGAAATAAGAAACCGTGCGACAAAAAATTTTACATGAGACACTTAACACACAGACACACACACACAAAAACAGACAACTTTCCTTTCAATATGTAAGATTAAGCTGTATCATATATGTGCCTTTAATGTCATTGGATAAAGCGAAAAATGAAATATAAAAACATATAAGTAGTTATTGGAAAGTAACCGAAAGAATACGTTAGTTTCAGGTGCGAAAGATATGGGAAGTGTATCAATCTCAGCCAGATCTCCGCATCGCCACGCAATAGAAACACAGAAGAGAAATGAAGAATTCAGAGTCTGGAATAAGAGTTAAGAAAATTAGGATGCAGCAAAGGTGAGATCGAACGATTTAGAAAGGTGTTATGTCGCACGTTCGGATGACCTCTACTCTACTCTGCTCGACCTCTGCCCGACTGCTACTCAACTCTGACGTCTAGACTTCTCCCTCTATATCTACGTATTGGGCTAGCCTACTTTATCGTCTGGGGGCGTCCACACAACAAAAAGGAATGATAAAATTCTGTAAGATTATAGGTCTAAGCGTCACATTTAGTAACAATCTTGAAGCAGCTGACATTTTAGATGCTGCATTAGAATTGGGTAACGCCTTTTTTCTGATTCCATGGACAGCGAGGCTCACCAATGGAGAAGTTCTTAAGCAGATAAGACCGAAAATGTAGCTAGAAGCTGGGATCACCAAGCGTAGATAGGCATATTTCGGTCACATTATGCGGAGAGAATCCCTGGAGAAGGACATCATGCTCGGAATGGTCAGTGGCAAGAGAGGAAGAGGCCGACCAAGAACCCGCTGGCTTGACACCATCAGGAGTGATACCGGAATGGACATGGCCAATATGAAGGAAGCGGCCCAGGATAGAACTGACTTGAGGACACTGATCCAACGAGTGACCGAGAGTCGACTTCGACTGAGCGGATAAAAAGAAAGAGGAAACGTCTTTTTCAGCCCACGCCACAATCCAGGCGGAGACTTTCATTGTGTTAATTTCCAATCAAATCACCATTGTTGAATTCTCAACTCGATCCTCGATAGCCTGTCACATAGAATCTTTTTTCTGTTAACTAGTATAGAAATTTTCGATCAGCATAGAGACTACGTCAACGATACACTCAGTATATATCCATTTGGAATAGCCATGGTCCTTTTGTGCGAGATATTAATTAGTATCCTACTACTGCGGACTGCATTTCTGGTCACGGAACTCGGCCTCCGAGGTCTTTATGTAGTACATCTTTAATTCATTCCCCCTTGACCTTTTCAGCCTAAAATCAACATATTCCTATTCTAATTTTAATAACCCCACTCGCTATATGCTTAATATTAAGAATCAAGAAAAAAACCCTCACAACTGTGCCTAATAATAAACACAATGGATGGATGGAAGCACTCCGTCGGTTACGACGACGAGGGTTCCGGTTGATCCGAATCAACGGAACAGCCTGCTCGTGAAATTAACGTGTAAGTGGCTGAGCACTTCACAGACACGTGTACCCTTACCGTAGTTCTCGGGGATATTCAGCGTGACACAGAGAGTGACAAGGCCGGCCCTTTGAAATACAGGTACAACAGAAACAGGAAGTAAAAGTGAGAGAAAGTTGTGGTGAAAGAGTACAGCAGAGATCACCACCATCCCCTGCCGGAACCTCGTGGAGCTTTAGGTGTTTTCGCTCAATAAACACTCACAACGCCCGGTCTGGGAATCGAAACCGCGATCCTATGACCGCGAGTCCGCTGCCCTAACCACTGGGCCATTGCGCCTCCACTAATAAACACAATAATGTATATGCTAATGAGGACGCACCCCGACGCTTAATCACTTTGGATGTACTCAGCCTCACCTGAAACCCTAAATCCAAGATATCATCTAGGGCAAGCATGGAGGTAATCTAGACGGAGGGAGGTAATCTGGTTCCATCCATCCTTCGCGCTCATATTTTAAAAAATACCGGGATTGGTTTTTGCAGATTAGAGAGGCACTTTCTCACATCTAGCCTAGCAAGTATAGAATATTCCTAACTCCACTTTGTTGTCATACTCCATTGCCTTTAATATAGTTTATGTTATAATTAAGATGAATAATAAAGAACATATCCCCCTATCTACTACTAAGGTTAAGAGGACCCGCACATAATATTCTTGGACACACAACCCCGGACACCCTTGTTGAGTCAGAGAGGAACTGACACCCTGTATGTTAGTACCTAGTCCAAGTTCGCATTTCATTCAACAAAACGTGCGTGATTGCGATACAGGCCCTATGCACAGTAACCTCCTGAATGAGAACAATATGGCTAGTATTAACCACAACTTTGGTGGTCCCCCTTCACAAAACAACTCTTTCTAGGGTTTGTTTAGTCAAGGTGGATAACGGCCCCACGAGCAACAACCTGAACTATATCCCATGTGAAACAGGTTGTGTTTTTGTAAATTTTTATATAATGATAGATGCATTTAGCTGTGTACTGCTCTCCGGGTTGATCTATTCTAATTTCAAAGTATTGCTCTAAAGGAGTTGATTAAACAAGTCATTTATATATTGGGACTACATAATCACTTTGCGGATATTTTTGAGTAATGCTTAAATCACCATACCATAAACAGTTTGACTACAAGACTAGAAATACCGATGCTAATGCATTTCCACTTATCTGGAATATAATATTGCTTTTAGATATGTGGCCTTCCAGTGTTATTTTAAGCCAAATCCAACAGCATTGTGGGATCCTATTTCTCCATCATAGGCTTATAATAAATTTGTTCCACTTTCTACACTGTATTGGGAGTCTTTTTCTTGCTGAGGCAATAATGGGCACTCTGTCTTTTCCGGGTGTATTGGAATAAGATATTTTAAATCCTATTTGTGTAAGTGATCGTTGTCACATTATATTTTAGAAATCTGAGCACGTTGGCATTAGCCCAGTGAAACAACACATCACTCTTGCAAACCGTGTCTAAAAGAATTTGGTGACGAGGAATCCCATAGAAATATCACATTCATAATGTCTAGTATGCATTCTGCGTGATTGTCAGACTGATTTAACCAATTGCTGCTGCAAAAGAGGTTCTCTACTATCGCAGACAACTTGAGACATCTCGAACAGAGAAAATATGACCCCTCAAGGGAAATAGGATAGGCTTTATTAACTGACGCTAGTCCTATACAATGGCCAGATTGAGGAATCAGTGATGATACCATAGGTGGGTGCATGACATTTCAGTGGGAGTGTGTCATTGTCCACCGACATTCTGCTGGACTTGTGTCCATGTGGCAGCACACTATTTACCTGTTTTTGTTGCAAAGTCTGCAAAGTAACCCTGAAAGTCGCTAAAGTAAAGATGTAGAATAGAAGAAAATGGACATGGGTACAAAGGAAAGAAACAAACATCAGTAGTCTACAAATGTACCAAAGATTAACATGGTAATTGAATATTTAAGGTTATCAGACGCAATAGAAATAATGGATGAAATATTTCGAAAACTTCTGTTGCAACTATTAAGATAAATTCTCTGTATGTGGGTGCTAAGACAATTGATCTGCATATATAGTTAAATGCAACAAAATTCTTTTTCAGTAAACATTTAGCGTGTAACAAAATTAGCTCCATGAAGAAACAGAGCATTTTTAAAATGTTCCTGGACTTCAATCTTGGATTTCAAAGTAATTGCATAGAAAAGATTAACATGTAATGAAATAAGTGGACATCAAATAGAATTGCTTCTGGCCTGTCTTTGAAGCCATAAATAGCATAAGAGAGAAACTAGAGAATTATATATTTCAAGCACATTATTTAGGTATGCAGTTTTCTGATCCATTAAATTCTTTAATGCAGAGGAGATTATTAAGGTATTACTGTGAGATACTTTTATAAAGTCAAGGGTTAGAGATGACAAGGCGCTAGATTTTTCAAAACATGCTTATGGCTTCTTCCTATTTTGAACCTCAAATTTCAACTGTAGATAAATCAACTGTTCCGTGGGAAAACGCTGTAAGAAAGTGTGCCAAATATAGATGTCCAATATTAACATATAGTTTATAATTACTTTAAAAATAATAAATAATAATAACAATAACGTGTTTTGAATGGCACAACAATGCACTATAGTAATAACAATGGACTATAATAACTTATAATTTAATCATCCATAGTCTGATATAATAAAAATATTTCGGAATACAAAACTTCCTTCTTCAGATATCGCTAGGAATTGTTCGAGTCACTACTACAATCGATTTTCCAATTTTTTTTTCTTTTTTCCCCGGAAGCGTCTCTGCACTGCTCTCACGGAGCTCCTTCCGGAATTCCTCATAAGAAGTGCATGAGGGTGGCCATGTCTCAATCTCATGTGTGCTGGCACATCCGTATCGCTGCTTCTAAGTTATGTATTATATGCGATTTTCCTTTTTTTCTCCCCTCCCCCACTTTTTTATAAATAATATATGAGCATGTCATCAAAACAGAATCTACACGCATCAAGATGTAGCTAGAAAATGTATTGACTGCCAAGCTCCAGCCTGTTGTAAATTTGGATCACTAGGCTATCTATGAGAATAGCTTCCTTAATTCTTAGATTACCCAAATTTCTTTCATTGGCCTCAATTACTCGGTGTTCCGGCATCTGTCTAGATGTTGGAGGAGGCTTTCGTGTTCGGGTGCTCTTTGATGCGAATGCGTAACGGTCTTGTTGTGCTACCCACATAGAACTTGTTGCTTTTGTTACATTGTATTCTATATACAACATTTACCCGTTGGAATAAGTCTGTGTCACGAATGGGACAGTTTTCTAGTGTGCATTGAGTGCTGTCCCTCAGAGAGGGGCCGGAATGAGCTAGTAGTGCGTCTAGTCCTTCTCTTCTTATGGCTCTTTGGATGGCTGTAATTATCCTCTTGCTAAAATGGGGTATTTTAAGGAAGCATGCGTTGCTGGGTTTTCTGTGTTCGGCGTGTTGGCCGTTTTGGTTACTTAAGCCGATTTACAATGGATATAGGGTGCCCGTTGGTTTTTGATATTTCTAGGAAGCGTGTAGTGTGGGTCACCTTGCCCTCTGCCCTGCTGCACTTGCTCTGGATGCATGCAAGTTCATTTCTGGCGTATCCTAATTTGGCACCGAGTGGAAGTGCTGAACTGTACTGGACAAACATGTCTCTACTGGCTGCTTTCCTGTAGAACTCGATGTGGATCTCTCCTTATTCCGTTATATTTAGTTGGAAGTCAAGTAGCGATAGTGATCCAGTGTTGTTGGGATGTTCTATAGCGAACTTTATGTTCGTGTCCATGCTGTTGAACATCGTGAATATTCTGTCAGCCTCTTCACGGGAGGATGTGAGTATGAGGATGTCATCTATGTACCTAGTAAATTTACATACACAATATCATTATTTTCACCACGTCGACTTTGCTGGGATTCACATGACCCTGATCCACCACCTTTCTTCATTGTCTGTAGAATGTGAAACTTTCTTACACTGACATCCAGTATCATCTGTTAGATTACTGGTATACATCATTTAGCACAATGCTGATACGTCCGATGTACTGTCTCACTGAACTTTTCCTCCTCGCGTTTCCAGTAATTTCCAGCGAGGCGAACTATTGTATAAGTGTGTCTACTTATTATACACTCTCCTTTTGTGGGGTGTTTTCCCCAAGAAGCAGTCACAATGTCACTAATCCTGCACGAAAAATGAACATCTAATGTGTGAGTGTGTGTCTCTGTGTATATCAATATGCACACACGCACGCACACAAAAAAAACAGACATACACACATATACATACACATATATTTAAGTGTTGGGTACATTCCCAGTAGTAGGCCGATGAATTACGTTCACTGTCTACGGCTACCTAGCATCGTCTACCGTAATTACACAACTGTCGCAGGTCTATCTCAAGAAATTCTCAGACTACGTTGAGCATAAAACGAACGAAAGAGGCGTAACATGGAATACACGGAAAAGTTTCTTGCTTACAACGATCGTTTCAAAATATCCTGCGTCTGTCAATCATATACATGTATACACCTTTTAAATTTATTTATGGGGACGTTTTGAATATGCACATAAAGCTTCTATTCCATTATGCCGCCCAACGTCTAATGATGCTGGCTAGGGAGTCAATTTTTCGGGGATTGCATCAAGTTTTACCGATAAAATATATGGTAAATATAATAACGATAGCAATAGGGTGCAATCCATAGGGTGGAATTTATAAACATTTAATGCCTCGCTACGCACGTTTCCACAAATCGCATGACTCTTAAGATCACAGTCCGTATTCCTGGAATGATTACACTGTAGTCCGTAGTATCCGTGGGCATCCGGTTGATCATCATCACTGGTTCATTTCTTCAGGCGTTATAACATTATTGGATGTACGGTAGAGGGATGTTTATTCCTTTTTTACCAATATGCAGGTCAAGCGATAAACGTGGGTGTTTATACTGCGTTGCATTCCAAAAAGCGTGAGTAATAAAATATGAAGACTATCCACAGATGAACAGATATTCGATATACACGCTGAATGTTACAACTCAGCACTGGCTAAGCTGGATATAAGGATAAAATAAAATATATACAGAATAAGTCAGAGAAGACACGATTCCCAGAGAACCTTATAAAGAGTGGGGATAATCATATAAATAGCCGCAGAATACCAGAACGTAGAAAAATAGTAATAGGGAACAAAAGGGAAAGAAAACAACCACAACGCTAATAATGACAGATATAAAGCAGAACCCATAAAACCACAGCCAAAGTTAGAAAGGATCGCACCGTTAAACGCCGATAGTAATAATGCTGACAGCGCAGTAGAATATACTAATAAACCCAATAGATATATTAAAAGAAATGGGAAAATAGCCGATGAATTTATTTGGTTTAACCTGATCTTCAATTCACAAGTGAAATCCAAAATAGGCCAGGAATTATTCACAGCATTAGATAGACACTTCCCAAGATCTTACAAATATCACACAATTATTAACAGACATAATGTAAAATTAGCATAAGCGACCTCCCGCAATCTAGAATACCACATACACAAAGAGAATAACACAAAACTAAACAGAATGAAACTTGAGGGGAAATACAAAGCAAATGCAGCTAATAACACTGAATACGACGATGAAAAGCTGGAAAATAGGGGTAATAAAAACTCATCTTTAGCAAAAACGGACCCAAACAACATCACACAATTAAAAGTACATCCATACATAAGGAAAATGAGTGTAGGATTACAGAATGAGAAATAAAGAGGACCACCAATAGCAACTCCACGGAAGGAAAGGAAAAAATAATACCATGTGTAACTGCAGACGCAAAGAAGGATGTAGTTTCAACAACAACTGCATAAGTAATAATACATACAACACACAGGCGCGTGCACATACTCACACGCGCGCATATATATCTATATATATAGAGAGAGAAGCGAAAGGTATAGAAAGAGTGAAAAGGAAAGGAGAAACCGGATGAGTGTATGGTTAATATGATTTATTAGTAAAACAAATTCGGCAAGGATATATATTATATTTGCGTCTCAAATTTAATTGTATACAACACAGAACAAAGAGAAATACTCAATGCCTTGCTGTGAAGTAAATTATACGTTCATGACAGGGATTGATGCCTGAGAAACTTTTGATGTCAGTGAAGAGTATAAGGGATATGGAAAATAATAGTAATCATAATATAAAGAAATACGCAGAGAGAACCAGCCATTTAACATATCAAGTTTTCTGTAGATGTATTTCTATCAAACTGCAACTATATTACTGACCTAAGTATATTATTTTAATTTAGAAGAATGGTGTCCACAACTCGTAGTTATTTCTCTAAATGTGGCGCAGTAGTGGCTGTGTGGTAAGTAGCTTGCTAACCAACCACATGGTTCCGGGTTCAGTCACACTGCGTGGCATCTTGGGCAAGTGTCTTCTGCTATAGCCCCGGGCCGACCAATGCCTTGTGAGTGGATTTGGTAGACGGAAACTGAAAGAAGCCTGTCGTATATATATATATATATAATATATATATATGTGTGTGTGTGTGTGTGTGTGTGTGTGTGTGTGTGTGTGTGTGTGTGTGTGTGTATCTGTTTGTGTGTCTGTGTTTGTCCCCCTAGCATTGCTTGACAACCGATGCTGGTGTGTTTACGTCCCCGTCACTTAGCGGTTCGGCAAAAAAGACCGATAGAATAAGTACTGGACTTACAAAAAGAATAAGTCCCGGGGTCGAGTTGCTCGACTAAAGGCGGTGCTCCAGCATGGCCGCAGTCAAATGACTGAAACAAGTAAAAGAGAAAAAGAGTAAAAGAGAGTACTCAAAACATTTTATGTTCGCCAGTAAAAATGTTGATTTCATTTACAATACAAATAGATCTAATAATATTTTCCGAAACACATCCCTCCTTGTTTTGGTTCTAGTCTTCAGTAAGGCTATTCGGCCAAAAATATCAAAATTAAACAATTTTTTGTTGATGCAGCAATGATTGAGGAGTAAATTGTTAAGATCAGATATTTATGAATATATTGTGACGTGAGTATCTCCAGCTCAAACTCTCTCTTCTGCAACCCTTTATATTTACCAGTTCATCCTACCACTCACAAAATATTTCCAGCCATTTACTATTAATTGTCTTTTATGTATGTTTCTTACCCTTCTCTATCTGAAGACGTTTTGGTTGTTGATCAGTCAACAGAAGGTAGTGATCAAACAATCCTGCGATGCAAAATCCTTTCAGCCATGATCAGCAAACTTTTACAGAAATAGTGTACAACCGAGTACATTGCCAAAAGTGTGTTTGATTAAGAATTATGTTCTCATTTCCTACCATCATTTACTGACACACCGGTTGTCCAAACACTATTCTGTACTCGATCTAATTAGACGGCCACCTTATCACTGGAGCATTTCTTCAATCATAAATAGTTAAGGACAAAATACCCTTAACTATCTTTTGAAAAATGTCTTACTCAACAAAGTTGGATTTTTAAGTATAAGTTCCGTCATTATATTCAACTTACTTATCTTTTATTTCGTGCATTACACTCCACCATTACATCTACTGCAATCGTTTTCTAAATCCCTGTTGTCTGCTCTATTTGTGTGAAATATATATATATATATTTTTTTTACTTGTTTCAGTCATTTGACTGCGGCCATGCTGGAGCACCGCCTTTAGTCGAGCAAATCGACCCCGGGACTTATTCTTTGTAAGCCCAGTACTTATTCTCTCGGTCTCTTTTTGCCGAACCGCTAAGTGACGGGGACGTAAACACACCAGCATCGGTTGTCAAGCAATGCTAGGGGGACAAACACAGACACACAAACACACACACACAACACACACACACACACACACACACACATATATATATATATATATATACATATATACGACAGGCTTCTTTCAGTTTCCGTCTACCAAATCCACTCACAAGGCATTGGTCGGCCCGGGGCTATAGCAGAAGACACTTGCCCAAGATGCCACGCAGTGGGACTGAACCCGGAACCATGTGGTTGATTAGCAAGCTACTTACCACACAGCCACTCCTGCGCCTAAAAAATTTTACGTTCATCAGCAGTCCTTCATAGAAACAGTTTGTTCAGTTTATCTGTTCATGGGCTCAGTCCGTTTTCTATTTGTTGCATTTGAAATACTTTCTTGGACTAAACCACATATACTGATGATGGTCTCAGTTCTATCCACTCAATGTCCGATTTATATCTCATACATATATTAATGAACTGCATTCTCATACATAGAGAATACCAAACTCATTCCCTATGGATACCGTATTTATTACAACGAGTGGCTTGTAAACGTATCTAACTCGCTTTCGCTCGTTAGATACGTTTACAAGCCACTCGTTGTAATAAATACGGTATCCATAGGGAATGAGTTTGGTATTTTATTTATTACACACAAATAAACGACCATATTTTATTAACCCAATAACTAAATTCTTCACTAAATTAACTTATGAATGACAAAAGTAGTGCTGTCACCGTGACCTCTGGTCATCACCATGAATTGACCAATCAGAAGCAGCGCTGTCAGCGTGACCTCGGGTCATCACCATGGATTGACCAATCAGAAGCAGCGCTCGCAGTATCTGACATATGTTAGATACCAAAAATATCTCAAAGTGTTCTCACTCACATGTGTGTAATAAAAATGTATATGCGTACTTCTGTACAAATGATAAACCGATTTTCTTTCCTTAAATTTTCGCGTATAGATAAATGTATTCTTGAGCTGCCTGCAAATATCCTGCAGGTAGTCTTTCCTCTTTGCTACTCAGAAGTAATAGGGCTTCTGTTTATCATATTGAAAATTGAAACAACATTTTTTTTCAGAATTACATTATTAATGCCTGAAATAATCGAAATGCATTTTGCTAAGATAAACAAAATATTTATGTAAATGACATTTCAAAAGACAAATAGTTTTTTCAGTGAATTCATTTATAAACTTTGAGATTTTAAAAGTTGGAAATTTCTGGAAACGATTTGATATTTCCCCACCAATTTCATTGTTGCATACTGGAGTCACTGTTGCATACTGGAATGATACAGTGAAGGCATATTTCTTATTTCCAAGTAATATCGAATATCTTCAATTCACCATTTCTTAAAAGATTAAGAATATTAATTCCTCACGGCCAAAATTAAAAAAAAAGCAATATAAACAAACAGATATAAAGAAGAAAAGGTCAGAATATTTTCAGATTTAAGGATTTTAACGTTTTTAAGTGTATGTATGCATTATCAGTGATACAGCATTGGCTTCTAGGAGGCGCAATGGCCCAGTGGTTAGGGCAGCGGACTCGCGGTCGTAGGATCGCGGTTTCGATTCCCAGACCGGGCGTTGTGAGTGTTTATTGAGCGAAAACACCTAAAGCTCCACGAGGCTCCGGCAGGGTGATCACTGCTGTACTCTTTCACCACAACTTTCTCTCACTCTTACTTCCTGTTTCTGTTGTACCTGTATTTCAAAGGGCCGGCCTTGTCACTCTCTGTGTCACGCTGAATATCCCCGAGAACTACGGTAAGGGTACACGTGCATGTGGAGTGCTCAGCCACTTACACGTTAATTTCACGAGCAGGCTGTTCCGTTGATCGGATCAACCGGAACCCTCGTCGTCGAACCGACGGAGTGCTTCCTCTCATTGGCTTCGAACATTTTGAGTAGATAGATATATGCTGCTTTCCATTGTAGATAGAAATATATATCACATCAGAATAGAATCTGTTCTTTTAGCTTTGTACGATAATTAGAAATATTTAATGTATGAAATATTAACATTTTTGTGTGTGCGTGTGTGTTTATTTGTGTGCATGTGTGTGTGTGTGTGTGTGTGTGTGTGCATGTGTGTATGTGTGTGTGTGTGTTTGTGCTGATTAGTAATGAGAACGTTTGCAATTTAGTTTTAGTGAACACAAGCATCCAACTTCACAATCAAAGAAAGTATAAGCGATAACTGATGAGTCGTTAGTAAATCTTGTAATTAGTCAAATCAAGATCTTTCATCTGCTTCAATAAAGAACCAGAGATGTAACTTTGGCATTCCTCTTTTTTTCCACTGCGAAACGGCTAAGCCATTTACTTGTAAACTACTTATGCACACAAGGTTTCCTGGTGCACAACGGCGTAATGTTATTAGCTTATTCAGATTGCCAGAGGTTACACTTCTCAGCAAATTAAAGAAACTGATTGCATTTTACCCGGGTTTACATCTTTATATATGAAAGTGAGGTTGTGTGCTGTCTGTCTCCTACGATTTAGATTCCTAACTACTCCCACATTTTGCGGTGCAGTTTAACCAAAACCGGCTATCTTATAGTCGTGATTCATATCGAGCCCTTCTGGGTATTAGCGCGCGTCTACGATGAGTCTACGATTTAAAAAAAAATTACCGTCAAATTTTTCCATTTTTAATGCATTTTTGGCATATATAAGGGAAGTAGCTCTCTAAAAATTTATTATTAAATCTTAGAACGTAAAAAGCTACAGTAACACCCACCTACCCCCCGTTGTGGTTAGCCATATTGAGATGGCTATTATACTTTACATCTCTAAAAATGCTTATATAGTCATTTCCCTTACAAACCCGAGCAACGCCGGGCGATACTGCTAGTTGAATATAAATACTAATTAACAATTATTCAAAAAATTAAAGACGAGTCCTCATTACTGGCCACTGGAAGGCAAGCAGAATACGATTTAACACTAATACCTACTTACACTAAAATATATTCATTTAGTAAAAATAGATGATCAAACGTTTACCCTATATTTCAAATTACACCAGTTCTTTAAGTCTTAGTGTATTCAGATGTATTTTTCTTTTTCGTTTCTTTTTATATTTTTACTTGTTTCAGTCATTTCACTACGGCCATGCTGGAGCACCGCCTTTTAGTCGAGGAAATTGACCCCCAGAACTTATTCTTTGGAAGCCTAGTACTTATTCTCTCGGTTTTTTTTGCCGAGTCGCTAAGTTATGGGGACGTAAACACACCAGCATCGGTTGTCAAACGATGTTGGGGGGACAAACTCAGATACACAAACATGTACACACATACATATATATATACATATATACGTCGGGATTCTTTCAGTTTCCGTCTACCAAATCAACTAGCAAGGCTTTGGTCGGCCCGAGGCTATAGTAGAAGACAGTTGCCCAAGGTGCCACGCAGTGGGACTGAACCGGGAACCATGTGGTTGGTAAGCAAACTACTTACCACACAGCCACTCCTTCATAAACATCTAAGCAAATAGCATATTCAAGTGCCATTATATATATATATACACCTTTACACGCGTCAAAAACGCATATACAAATTCATACCTGGCGTGAGCGCACGCACACACACACACACCACACACACACACACACACACACACACACACACACACATGTATATGTGCATGCATGTGTGTTTTGATATACCGTAACATTCCATGTAACGTTACACCGTTACACCAGTACAGAATTGCATTATTAGATTAAAACATAATCTGATATCAGCAAACACAATTTCGGTGTTAACTTTATTTTTCTCAGTATATATGCACACACACTAGAACATACGCATGCACATACCTGTGCATATATTCATATATATATATACACACACACACGTATGCAAGTATATGTATATGTGTATATATATATATAATATATATATATATAATATATATATATATACATATACATATATATATATATATACATATATACATATGGCAATCTCTCTATCTATTGCCACTCTCTCTCTCTCTCTCTGTATATATGTATATATATATATATATATATATATATATATATATATATATATATATATGTATGCATGTATGAATGTATGTGTATGCATGCATGTATATGTATATACACGCGTGTATGTTTGTTGATGTGCTTTACTTTGTGCTAGTTATAATTGTATGCATAATTGGTTTAACCAGAAATGCAACATATTAATAAAGTTTTGTCATGTAGCTTGCCGAGCCTGGAACTGAAAAATCCTGGCAATCTAGAGTCAATAAAATCTTGGAAGGCCTGTTTTACAGCATCGTCAATTTTTTTTTGTATGAAAAAGCTATCGAAATTCTGGAAGGAATGGTAGCCAGTGGGGGTAAGATCAGGTGAGTGTAGTGGATGATGGAGAACTTCCAACTCCAACTCCCGTAGTTTCACCGATGTCCTTTCTGCGATGTGTTGTCTGTCAGTTTCTTACAATAAATACTGGATCTAATGATTAATCTATTCTGGTTTTTGTAAGTTTCTGCATCATTTGGTCCAGTTGGCTGCAGTATACTCCGGCCGTGATTGATGAGGCAGATTCAATGTAATCATAATGGATGACACTGCGCCAGACCTCCAAACACACACCATCAGCTTCTTTGGATGAATTTTGCTTTTTTGGACTGTTTTTTAGTGGCTCGTTCTTGTGTAACATTGCGCTGAGCGTTAACAGCTGTTGTATTGCATCCATTTCTCATCACATGTTACAATTCGATTCAAAAATGATTCATTTTTGTGACGAGAAAGTAGCATAATGCAGCCTTCCAAACGTTGCTGTTTCTGATTTCCCTTGAGTTCACGTGAAACCCACTTATCCAAATCTTCACTTTACCGATTGATTTGAACTAGGTGAGTCAATATTATTTGCTTGCTAACACCAAACAACAACGATAATTCACGTAAGACTGAGGTGGATCTGACTCGACGGTGGCTTTTAGTTCACCATTATCCACCTTTATTTCTGGTCGACTGTGTTGCTCATCTTTGAGGTCAAAGTTACCAGAACGAAATTTTCGCAAACCAATGTGATACTGTCTGCTGTGTAATAACATTGGAATGAAATACTCCATTAAGAAAGAACCCATATTTCAAAACTGTGCGAATTTCCGAGTTATCGATCTCTAAACAAAATATTTATTCCGAACTTCTGAGCTCTGAGCTCATCTTTCTCCCAAGTCAAATTTTGCCATTCATCATTTCGAGATCGACAAAAAATTATAGCTATACGTTGTGGTAGTTGTTCTTTCTCTTTGCCTTCTGAGTTGAAATCCTGCCACCGCCTGCCTGTGGGTTAACCTTAAGCCGTAATCCAGTCAAACAATCTGGCTATGTCGGTGCCATGAGACGGTGTCATGGACACTGCCTTTCATCCTGACAAAAAGATATAAAAACAAGACTTGCAAATCATCTGAGCATGTTACAAACTGACTGACAGTATCCCATTACAACGTGCTACGATGAAGAAAAGTGAGAAAAGTCACAGGTAAGAGATGAAATAGTTGGGGTGAAGTATAAGCTTAATATGTAGAAGTCAAACCTATAATTATATATATGTATGTGTGTGTGTGTGTGTGTGTGTGTGTGTACATATATATATATTTGTATGTACGTATTAATGCAACATATTAATATATTTGTATGTACGTATTAATGCAACATATTAATAAAGTTTTGCCATTCCTCTGTCTTCCCTTCTCTGGATCTTTCCTTCTCCTATGTTCCCGACGAAGAGCTCCGCTCGAAACGTTAAACCTTCCTTCTTTCCTGAGCGTCCAATAATACTATATTTGTTCCACGTCCTCCCGTTATTGTGTTTTTTTTGTGCTTTCTTGTTTGGATTAACTTTATATATATATATATACTGGCTGTGTAGTAAGTAACTTGCTTTCCAACCACTTGGTTCTGAGTTCAGCCCCACTGAGTGGCACCGTGACAAGTGTCTTCTGCTATAGTCTCAGGCCGACCAAAGCTTAGTGAGTGAATTTGGTAGACGAAAACTGAAAGACGTCCGTCGTATAATATATATATATATATATATATAAAACATTATTGGTGAATTGAAGAAATGGAGCTGAACGCAGATTGAACAGAAATCGTTTTATTTCATTCTACTGCTGTGATTTTTGCTACTAAGGTATCGGTTAAACTTTTGATTAATCTACTACAAGATTATTCATCTTTCTATTTCACATAATATATATATATATATATACATGTTTGTGTTTGTCTCCCCAGCATGCTGGTGTGTTTGCGTCCCTGTAACTTAGCGGTTCGGCAAAATTGACTGATAGAATAAGTACTACGATTACATAGGATAAGCCCTGGGATCGATTTGCTCGACTAAAGGTGGGTGCCCCAGCATGACCACAGTCAAATGACCGAAACAAGTAAAAGAATAAAAGAATATACATATATCTGTATCTGTATCTGTATCTATAACTATATCTATATATATATATACATACACACACACACACACACACACACACATATATATATATATATATATATGTAGGTCCCGGGTTGAGTCGGGGTTAACCACAGTAAATAAGGTACTCAATACATAGCAGAGTAAATTAATTTATTTTATAGAAGGAGCTTCTACAGGACTAGAACTGTTTCATTTGAATGAAACAGTTCTAGTCCTGTAGAAGCTCCTTCTATAAAATAAATAAATATATATATATACATATACTAGTCTAAGCTGGCTAAATATGCAATGTATTATTTAAATCATATAATAACAAAGATGATTGAAGGTACAGATAAAAATAATAGACTATATCAGTTAAAATGAACTGTTAATATAAAATAATTCTGTAAGGAATTTAATTTTCTTTCATCACGCTCTATAAATGGAATATAACCGTTCACTATACAACTTTCACTTTGTTTCCATTTCTCTCCGATAATTTTCGCTTTTTCTTCCACTCCATTGTTTATTGATAATAACTTGTTTTCATTTCAGTGCTTCGGGAATTTCCGTTCTGCAATGGTGCGCGTTCCCATCCAATCTATAAGTAATCTTCTAAGTATATAAACACCACACATATGCATACACAATAGGCATGCATACACTTGCAAGATGCACGGATATATAAAATATGCATACATGTGTATGAGGGGCATACACACCTATATGTGTATGTATAAATATATATGTATGTATGAGAGAGAGAGAGAGAGAGAGAGAGATATGAATGCATATATATGTATGTAAACATACGCACATGTATGTGTATGTATATATAATATATATATATATATATATATATTTAATCAATATAGGGTGGCAAAAAATTCTACAAAATTTTTTTTTGCCACCCTATATTGATTAATTATGAATTTTCTGGTTAATTCCGTAATGGAATCGGCGGCTTATATTTATTTGCTGCCGATAAATTTGGCGCGAGTGCGATGATTTGAAAATTTTAGGTCAGATATTGCCGAGGCAGGGACGGGAATGCCTCGTGAAAAATATCTGTTCCGACTTGGCTATTTCTTACTGATGAATCTAAGGGCCTATGGTAGATTGGCTTGATTTAATTTAATCAGGTTAGTTTACCATTAAACAGTAGACGAAACGGTGCATCGTATAAGAAATTACAGGGTAAATGTTTTTTAATTTTCTCCTGGTTTACGGAATTGATGTTATTTTGCGGTTAAAGCTTTTGGCTGTTATTTCTAGTGGGTGAATGGCCTATTATGGCCGTTCCTTGATTGTGATATATATATTTATATATATTACAATATAAAGTTAATCCAAACATGAAAACACAAAGAGAAAACACAACAACGTGAGGACGTGGAACAAGTATAGTATTATTGGACGCTCAGGAAAGAAGGAAAGAAGGAGGGTTTAACGTTTCGAGCGGAGCTCTTCGTCAGAAACATAGGAAAAGGAAAGATCCAAAGAAGGGAAGACGGAGGGAAAAAATCGCCAACGGTACACACGCGGTCACATTTTGAATTACAATATATATATATATGCATAATACACAGCTGCTACATGTTTGGGAAATTCACTCTGTGGGTGTGTTTGTGGAATTGTTAGCTAACTCCTCCTCCATCTTTTTATCGATTTTGATGAAACTTGACACGTGAGTAGACCTTATGTCTAGAAACCTCATGGAATACTCAGATTGTTGAAAAAATCGATAATAGAGCCCTTGGAAGGGATCCTTATCTATATCTAATATATTTCATATTAATAGCCAAGGGAAGTAACCCATTCGCCCAGATTTTAGCAGCCAAAGGAAATAACCTATTCATATTCCTAAATTATTTGGTAAAAATGAAATTGAGTATGCTTATTTCTTACTATTTGAACTGTTAGAGTTATTTTTGCAATTTATCCAGTACAACCCTTAAACAAGTGAATAGTATTTTCCTAAATAATAGATCCACTTATTTCGGTTAGTGACTTATTCACGAATGTACCAACACTAGCGTCCCCAAGGATAATATTCTCTGAGAAGGCACAAAAGCCCTTTTCAGAATTATTTTCATATCTGAATGGACTGTTATTACGTAACATGTTTCACGATTTTAGCATACATACCTTATTGGGTATTCCTAAAAACAAGGCCCTGTGTAAGACAATTCTGTATTCTCTGTAAATGCACAAAAGCCGTTTTAAGAGCTACATACTTTGTATTGTTGTTATTGGATTAGCGAAAGAATTATGAGAACAGAACCAAGGAATAAGCTCTGCTTTCCTGGGAATTACCGGGTACGCAGCTAGTATATATATATATATATATATATATATATATATATGTAATCATAATATATATAGTATATATATATATATTATATATATATATATATATATATATATATACTATGATTTCGGTTAGACATTACGATACTGGCAACCTGCTGTTCGAACTCAACGTATTTATATTTTAAAGGAAAGCATAATTGAGTTCAGAGCATAATATAAATTGATGAATGACAAACGAACAGGAATCATATACTTCTTTACATTGGGTTACAGCTATTTCTGCGGCAAGAAGCATCGCATGAGCATTCAGATGAGTGCTTCTTGGAGCAGAAACAGCTGTAAGCAATGAAAGTAATTATGTAACGCCTGTTTCTTAGTCATTAATTTATATGTATGCACACGCGTAGCGGCTGAAATGTTCAAAGATTGACAGAGATATGTGACCAAATGAGGCTTATTTTTCAACATAGTCCTCATCCACACTTTGCGGTCCATGCACTTCTTCTATCAGTGTTGGTGTGCTTCGACCTGATTGGTGAAGAAGCTTTGATCCTGTTGGTCAAAATATCCTGAGCTGTTGATATGAGTTCATCATCACAGCGGTACTGGTTCTCAGCCAAGTATTTTACCATGTTGGGAAACGGACGATAATCCGATGTGAAAATACGAGCAAGGGAAATAATATTATTAAGATTATGAACGTGGAAAGTTACAGGACAAGCTATTACACTTGGAAAAGTTTAGGACCAGTTATTACATCTGGTAAAGTACAGAGCAGAAAATGTTTTTACTTAAATTATTACAGCTAAAGATAAAATTTTAATATTGAAAATTATGTGATTTTAATTTAAAAAGTAACATTATAATTTAAAACGGTACCATCATTTTGTTAAACTTTTGACACACTAGAATACTTAAAAAATGAGAGCCAGAAGTATCAATATAGCTAAAGTTTTATGTAATGTAGAATAGTATACATGGTAGGTAAATTAATTATGTAAAAAATAGAGGAATTGGGTCAAGACTAAATATATGAAGACATAGCAATAACTTAGACAATAACTGAAGCAAATTTTACTGTGAATCTTTTGTTTTGGATCGATTTCACAGTAATAAATAATTATTTTGTATTATTCTATTTATTGTACTAGCTAATTATGTACAGTTATAAATTTTTTATAACTTATTTTCAAATTTTTAATTATTAATTAATATTTTGAAACATGAAACTTTTTAATGTGAAAATTATTTTAAATGGGTTATTCTTCATTTTTTATAGAAGTAACTAGTAATAACAAATAAAAGTAACATCTTGTAATAATTTTTTTAGTTTTAATAAAAGCTAATATTTTCTAAATCTAAATATTTTATTTGAAATTTGATCCTTAGCGGCAATATTTTAAGTAAAAATTTTCTTGTTCTATATTTTACCAGATGTAATAACTTATGAATTTTCCAAGTATAATAATTTGTCCTGTACTTTTCCAGATTTATAATATTAAGAATATTATTTCTCTTGCTCGCGTTTTTCCATTAGATATATATATATATAGTATTTAAGAGGAGAATTCAAGTACGTTCAGCAACATATAAATATATATTCAGCTATAAACTGATGTATATTGGTTATTAAAATACATTAATGCATCAGGACTTAAATCTAAACCATCTATCCGGTTAATCTGTCCTACTAAATCAAACTTAGGCAAAATTAATAAAACAATTATACACAGAATATAACGTCGAATTAAGGATAATGTAGCCCCCCTCCATTTGGAATTCTACTGGTGATGTAATAACAGGGTTTCTTTCCCTGAAGGGCAAACATCATATTAACTTCATTCAATTTGTAATTTCTGATTATTACCCATCAATAACATCCAACCTATTGGGTCAAGCATTATCCTTTGCCCGAAACTATGTAGCCATTTCTGCATCTCAAACAGACTTAATCCTGGCAGCTAGAAAAACTATAATCAACTTTAATGATAATAACTGGACCCAAAACACAAGCTCTGACTTTTTGATATAACAATGGGCTCTCTTGATTCAGCCCAAATAACGGAGCTTGTGGGATTGTTTCTTCTCTCGCAAATTGAGCACCACTTTCTAACATCTCCGGTGGTCTCTATAAAGACGATGCACTTATCGCAACCAAAAATTTATCCTGTCCAGAGTTTGAACCCACTAAGAAATATTTAACAAAATTCCTTAAAAGCTATAATCTAAATATTGTGTTTGGAATGGATAATAAAGTAGACAACTTCTTAGATGTCACATTTAACCTAAATACTAATATTCACTATCCATACAGAAAGCCCAACCAAGCCCTTCACTACTTAAATGTTCTCTCTAATCATCCTAGATCAATCTTTAATGGTATGGTACCGGCTATTTCTATTAAAATTTCAAACTTATCCGCGAATGAGGAGATATTTAACACTCACGCTCCGTATCAGAACCTAGCTCAAAAATTAAGCGGCTTCAAAAATGAAATATTTTTATATCCCTTATACAATACACAAGACCAAAGTTGCCAATGTCTTGACGAGAAATAACTCACAATCTAACACTACGACCTCCTCTTTAGATACACCGATAATGTGTATGAAAAAAGAGTTTATGGATAAGGCCCAAATACATAATGTGGCATTTAGGAATTTACATAAATATAAACCGTATAACCCCAACCAACCTGGTGGGACCAAGCATTCAAAACCTAGAAAACGGGAAACTATATGGTTAGCCCCGCCCTTCTCTCTTAGGGTTAAATCATTACCGAAATTATTCTTTAAAATCTTGAAGGGACATTTCACAAAGCGTCATAAGTACTATCCTACCTTCAACAAATCCTCTGTAAAACTGTCGTACTTTACTACGCCGAAGTTAGGATCGATCATAGGTTTCATTAATAGATCCAAACATAGGCTTAAGTAATCTACCCACCCAAATCCTTATATTGCACTCCATAACTCAAAAACTTACACTAGTTCTAATGAATGTATTACGTCGGTTTGGAGTCTGGAATGGAATAGCTTACCTTATGGGCAGGAAGAAGCTCTTTAATCTTGGGTGGTAATCTACCCAGGAGAAGGAAATCTCCAAAATAAAGCCTGAGGCCTTGGAAGTTCCTGGTTTTGTCAATTTTCATGTCACATCGGCGAAAGTCTTCTTGGGCCAATAGGTGGGGCTAGTGCAGTGCAAGCTACCCGGCTGAAAATTATTCATCTGCACAGGTTCTTCCTGTACAGCAAATCTTAGTAAAAATCATTGAATTGGAGTGTTGGCAGAGACCTAAAAATGCACTTGTAACTCTCTCTCTCTCTCTCTCTCTCTCTCTCTCTCTCTGTATATATATATATATATATATATATATATATATATATATATCCAAACACGTGCTTTCACACACCAACTTTCTCACCTATATATATATAATATATATATATATATATATATATTTATATATATAACTGAGAATGTGTGTCTGTCTGTATGTAAGTATGCATCACTATAACTCAAGAACTACACAAACGATTTCATTAAAATTATACACATTCCTTACTTAGAGTCCATGCAGTGTCATGGGCGAAACAATTTTCAACTTCTTGCCTAATGCGAGCCCGAAGCATTCTCATATATCTTACATTATTTATTTAACTGTCAATCAGTGAGATATTACACTAAATCAATTGAAGATCAGACAACAGACTCAGTAGTTGTCAATTTGTATTCTATCATTTGTAAATTCAACACAAGAAAGTCTCTTTTTCAAGTATGGACTGTATTAAACACACACACACACACAGAGTTCTACACATATGTTTTGATTTTTGGAAAATACAACATTGAACAAAGGATATTCTAATATTTGAATGAAACCATTTCACTTTAATTTGTGGAACCAGTTGCTCCTGTATGATAAAACTTAATATTTATTTAAACAGTGAGATATTAGACTAAATCAATTGAAGATCAGACAACAGACTCAGTAGTATTCTGTCATTTGCAACTTCAACACAAGAAAGTCTCTATTTCAAGTATGGACTTTATGAAATTTTACTCATCATACATTGAAGGACAAATCTTTCAATTTACAATTTAATATAATGGAGCATTTAGTATATATATGTATATATATATATATATATATATATATATATATATATATAT
>NC_042999.1:159106074-159123574 GCF_006345805.1 Octopus sinensis
CGAACCTTCAAACAGGTCAAACTGTTGGTGTTCGTATGCCTGGTGCTAGCGTAACGAAAACGGCCGAAATGTTTGGGGTATCAAGAAGTACTGTCTCGAAAGTAATGATGGCCTTTGAGAAGAAAGGGAAAAAACCTCCTCGTCGGAATAAAACTCCAGAAGAAAAACAAAACTTTCAGATGGAGACTATCGGACTCTTACGCGAATTGTTAGAAAGGATCACAAAAGCACAGCTCCCAAAATTACTGCAGAAATTCATGACCACCTCGAGAACCCAGTTTCCACAAAAACTGTTCACCGGAAGCTGCACAAAGCCGGATTTCACGGGAGGGCTACATTCAGAAAACCAATGCTTTCAAAAATAAATGTTTCAAAGCGTTTAGAGTGGAGTAAAAACCTACAGAATAGGTCCCTAGAGCAGCGGAAGAATGTTATATTCTTGGACGAGTCATCCTTCACCTTATTTCAGACCACCGGCCGGGACAGCCAAAGAAGCATTTGACCCAGACTGCTGTCTTCCAACTGTAAACATGGAAGATCTGTGATGATCTGGAGGAGCTAGCTATTACATGTGGAGGATGAATGGGAGACTTGGATCCCCACCCACCCCCGCCTGTGAACCCAACAGAGGGACTAGCTATTCTAGGTGACAGCGGTATGACAGATAAGGCAAATAAAGATATTAAGACAAGGAAAGCCTTTGGTCTTTCAAGAATCTCAACTGAGATACTTAAAATATCTAGAGTTGGATACCGTCTAGTTACCTGCTTAGGTAATCCGATTTTTTAGGAAAACATAATCCCCGCCCGAAGACTAGAGTGTAGCAGCATCATTATTCATCTGCTACAAGGATAATGGAGATACCTTAGATAGAAGCAATTATAGAGGCATCTAATTACAGGGCCAGGTGATGAACGTTACGGAGAGAGTCATTGCCTAATCAATTAGGAAGAGAACTGAGTTAGATGAAATGCAGTTCAGGTTTGTGCCGGAGAGAAGCATTGTTGCTGCTACTTTGAAAGTCAAGCAGCTGCAAAAGAAGTTTTCGGCCAAGAATCAGCCGTTGTGTTTGGCATTTGTTGATCTCGCGAAAGCCTTCGACAGAGTACTTCGATCTGGGATATCGTGGAAGGTAGGAATAGACGAATAGCTTGTGAATGCAGAACAGGCCATGTTCATGAGTGCCGTCAATATGGTAAGACTTCGCCATGAGTATAGTGACGAATTTAGTATACAAGTAATTGTTTATCAAGGCTCGGTCCACAACCCCCTCCTAATCATCATTGTCCACGTGAACGCACTGATTATGCTGATTATCCTGCTCAGATAGCAGAATTTGTAACATAACTAGAAAAGAAATTCAAGATGTAGAAGTGAAACCTGCGACATGCGTACCATGTTAACTTAACGAAGACCAAGATTCTAGTAAGCAAGGAAACGGACAAGACATTAGCCCCTTCAAGATAAATGGCCCTGCTCAATGTGTAGGAAAGGTGTAGACATAAATTCCATTAGGTGTAGTGGAAATAATAGGAAGATTAACAGAGAAAGTAGTGAGTATATGCGGAAGATGCACAAGAGATATAAAGTCTATAAGATACACGGAGAAAAGATTTTCTGATGAGAAAGTAGATGATTTCTGCTACCTAAGTGACCTGATTAGCAGAGGAGAATTATATACCGAAAGCGCAATTGCTAAAATAAGAATAAGATAAAGTTCAGAGAGTTTTTTCCATAGTTGGCAATCAAGTATCTCTTTCTCCGAGTGAAAAGAATCTTACATGATGCATATATACGAAGAGCAGTGCTACATGGTAGCGAGACGTGAGGTGTGATGCCTGAATGTAAAGGAAATACGAAGACTATAGAAGAATGACGCTAGTATGCTCTGCTGTATGTGCAATGTCAGGATGTATGTGCGACAGAGTGCTAATGTGATGAGAGAAAAAGTTAGGCATAAAAAGAATTAGACACCGTGTGTCTCAGCAAAGACTGTACTGGTTTGGCCTTGCTTTGCATATGGATGAGGACAGTTGCATAAAGAAGTGGATGGAACTCGTGGAAGCGGGAGACCAAGGAAAACAAGTAGGGGAAAATGATATACACTTTATAAGATCAGTAAATGTTTAGTTATATATAGATCTTAAATGATTGGTTGTTCCGTGTATAATTTTACATGTAAGACAATATCCAGTCTTTGCTTGGATGAAATTCGTGATTCGATATTTTGATTATTTTCGATAAATAATGGACTAAGTATCTGCTGAATGATAGAACCCTTTTCGTTTGATTAGAGATGTGCTCAAAATACAATTGGACATGATACTACTTGACAATCTGTTCAAAATTATCAAATTAACGGCGCCCCTAGGCAAATCAGACATTGTCTTCAACGAAAAGGGAAGAACAACGACTGATTACGATTGTGGGGGCCATGGAAAGATCCATGCTAGTAATACCGGTGAGAGAGCACATTCGTCACGGGAGAACGATGTGATAGCGGAATAGGGAAACCACAAGTACCGCAGGAGTAGCCATAAAGCAATAAAGCACACACAACACAGGTGGAACCATGTGGATATCAAAGAAATATAAAGAATCGAAAGAGACGGGTAATGTTTAAAGACACCTGAATGTCTACTCGATAAAGTGATATATATATATATATATATATTATATATATATATATATATTTAAATTAATATGTTACCATTATTTAATAGCCAAGATAAAACTCTGAGTTTCGGATGCCGAAGTGGAAATCCACAACACAATCTCTTCGGTTATCTGGCCATCTGAAAAAAAGCGTTTTTTCAGATGGCCAGATAACTGAAGAGATGGTGTTGTGGATTTCCACTTCGGCATCCGAAACTCAGAGTTTTATTTTGGCTATTGAATAATGGTAACATTAATTTACAGATAAATTTCCTCTATTTACATAATATTCAGGCCTATTTCTTTCTTTTGTTATCTTACCGTTTTTACCAATATGTATATATATATATATATATATATATATATATATATATATAATATATATATATATGTATGTATGTATGTATGTATTATGTATGTATGTATGTATGTATGTATACATGGCGGGGTGCGTACTTTTATTTTTATTGATTTATCTATTTGATCGAAGTCATATAGTTTTCTTATCAAGGGTTTCATAACTACTATGTAATCAACAAAAGATTATATAAGAAAATAATAATTTTTGTAGAGTGTCTAAGTTTCGATTATTCAAAGCAACTTACTATTTCTGCAAGCCCATAATATGCCTTGTACGCCGACAATGGGTAATTGTGTATCAAAGTGTTTATACAATGTTCGGCTTCTTCCATTTTCTTCAATTTGAATTTTACGTAACACAAGTTCCACAAGACGTCTTCTCGATCCATCTGTGAACTAAGGAAAATATGTCTTAGAGTAATTGGAAGATATGAAACGTGGAACATAGATATAGAAACATGTTTACTATTAGCACTGAAAATCAGGTAATTTACCATTATCCGTTGGTTACGAGTTAATATGCGCTGCTACTGCTGAACAATAATTTTCGTGCATGAAAGTTACAGAGGATTTAGTGACTGCCGTGTCTTTCATATTTGAAAAGTCGCTTGTTATGATATGACTTCTATTGTATATATATATATATAGTATATGCACATATATACGTATAAATACATACATACACACATACACACATACATACATATACATAAGCATTCGTAATTCAAACATTTTATATATATTATTTATATTCTTTATCAAAGGAAAACGCATATTGCATTTATTTCATTAATTAATGCTTAAGAAAATAACTGATTAATTAATCGATCGGTGAGTTAATTGCTTGATCAATCAATAAATTATGTGCTTCGTTATAGTCATTTCCACGTCGATCGTAAACTAATTAATTACATATCATCTTTACTCCGTGTCGGTCTCGTTACTTCTAAGATTTTTTGACTGCAGAGTTTTATTGATGTGTTTCTTTAGGTGAAGATTGTGCATGAGCGCGCCCGTGTGTGTGTGTGTGTGTCTGCTTGTGCAAAGAGAAACATTGTGCTGTAAAATACGAGCCGTAAGAGAATAGTATGTTTATGAGAATAAATCTGACGAAATGATTGTAGGTATTAAATGTATAAATATATACGTGTATGTACTTGTGTGTATATATATATGTATGAGTGTGTGTGAGTGGGTGTGTGTAGATAGATAGAAAAATACAAATGCACACACACACACACTTATATCTTTCTATTATCAATCTATCTATCTATCTAACCATCTATCAATCCATATGTATATATAAATATATAAATATACAAAAATACATTTATGTATAATAGAAATATTAAAATTACTAAGTCTCTCTAACAGAGATTACGGCAGCGTTACTGGAAATTAATTGTTATCGCCATATTAATATGGCAGTCTTATAGATATAAGACTAAAGCTGTCACTGATTACCTCCATAAGGCCTTCGCCTTAAGCTAGCTATTTGACACACGAACTGCGTCCATTATAACCTTCGAACAAGGGAGGTCAGTCGCTTCACACTGCCAGTAATTTTAATATTTCTATTATTGAAAACAAGTGGATGTATTCCACCGAAACTAGATAAATAAGGCCTTCGAACAGAGACGATCAGTAGCGACACCTGCTGGGTCTGACTACGCTGCATTGATAAAGGGCAACTACCCTGAAACGCGTCTGTAGCTGTCGGACTGGCAGTGTGAAGCGGCTGACCTCGCTTGTTCGAAGGTTATAATGGACGCAGTTTGTGTGTCAAATAGCTAGCTTAAGGCGATGGCCTCATGGAGCTAATCAGCGACAGCTTTAGTCTTATATCTATAAGACTGCCATATTAATATGGCGATAACATTTATGTATATATATATATATATATATATATATATATATATATATATATATATATATATATATATATAATCATTATAGATATAGTGTAAAAAATTATTAATGTATAATTAATGAATTTTACCAAGTAGTTTCGGTATGGAAAGGAACCATATTCAGTAAAAACTTCTGCAATAAGTTTTATGTATAATTATAACAATAATTAAGGGTTTAGCAACAAGTTGCTTCACCACATACCGAAAATCTAGAAATAGCAGCCAAAAGACTGTTATTTCATTTCGCTACAAAATATGACTCCACAGATAACACTATCTGTAACTCACATAGGTAAAAAGAAGGGAAATAATTAAATCAAACAGTTTTCGATTAATTATAGACGCGTTTCTGGATTAGAATTATAAAATTTCATTTCCTTTATCAACATAATATTTCGAGAATTATAAACTTGAAAATGCCAGAAATCTTACCCTTTGCATTTCTGACCAAGCGCCATCAGAACATAACACAAGTCAGTCAGCATATCCAAACTTATATAGACGAATGAAATTCATATTTTCCCTCCAAATTTACCACGTGCGTTACGAGACAGTACCGCAGAAAGAGATCCGCAGCATTTTGTTACCAGGGAGTAAAATAATCATTATAGATATAGGGTAAGAAGGTATTAATTTATATTTAATAAATTTTACTAAGTAGTTTCGGTATGGAAAAGAACCCTATTCGGTAAAAACATATACAAGAAGTTTTATATATAACTAGCAGTATCGCCCGGCGTTGCTCGGGTTTGTAAGGGAAATAACTATATAAGCATTTTTAGAGAGTTACTTCCCTTATAGATGCCAATTCGGGCTTTCTTAGCCATTTCTGTTTTGGTGTCTTCAAGCCATGAAGTCATTGTTCTAAAAGAACGCTGGTCTCCTTGACAACGCTTTACGACGTTGATTTCCTTACACTCCCTTCCCCACAGCTTCACGAGGGAGGGAAGAAGGGGGAGAAGCAAACAGGTGCAGGTGTGACCATGGACGCCAACTCCGCCGCCATCGACACACAAAAAATTATGCATTAAAATGGAGTAAAAAATGATGTTAAATTATTTTTAAAATCGTAGAATCATCGTAGACGCGCGCTAATACTCAGACGGGCTCGATATGAATCACGACTATAAGATACCCGAATTTGGTTAAACTACACCGCAAAATGTGGGAGTAGTTAGGAATCTAAATCGAAAGGGACAGACACTCACACAACTACAGTTTTATATATAGA
Source organism: Octopus sinensis (assembly GCF_006345805.1). Lineage (NCBI taxonomy): Eukaryota > Metazoa > Mollusca > Cephalopoda > Octopoda > Octopodidae > Octopus > Octopus sinensis. Next base: position 159,112,231 of record NC_042999.1, read on the forward strand.
GATTATAACAATAATAAAAGGTTTAGCTTAACCACATATCACGTGTATATATTTTATCAATTTGCCTACGACTGATAATTCGCTTCCCACGCATGATGATATTTTGATAACACCATCCCATATGTATATATATATATTTATAAATAATTTGATGTATTTCGTTTCTTTGAATAATGTTTGGTCACTTCAACCTAAATTTTGCAGGCATGGTGGGGGGACATTTTAGTAGTAGATAGAAGGCATACTTTGGCTGAAGAGAAACAGGCACATATTTGGCGCTAATTTCGAAACTGGTACCAAGTAGACCAGCAGAGGTAAGACGTTTTTCCTACCATGCCTATAGTAGATTTGTGACTATTTCAATAAACCTTGGAATTTCTACCTTTATATGTAACATCTTTGATACTTATGTGAATTTTTTGCCACTCTGATAGCTATTTGTTTTATTGTGCACATTGAAAAAAATACACATACATGTATATATATATATATATATAATATATATATATATATATATATATATATATATATATATATCTATATATATATATATAATATATATATATATATATATATATAATATATATATATATATATATATATATATATCTATATATATAGTACAGGCGTAGGAGTGGCTGTGTGGTAAGTAGGTTGCTTACCAACCACATGGTTCCGGGTTCAGTCCCACTGCGTGGCACCTTGGGCAAGTGTCTTCTACTATAGCCTCGGGCCGACCAATGCCTTGTGAGTGGATTTGGTAGACGGAAACTGAAAGAAGACCGTCATATATATATGTATAATATATATATATATACTATATATATATATATATTATATGTGTGTGTGTGTGTGTATGTGTGTGTGTGTGTGTATCTGTGTTTGTCCCTCCAACATCGTTTGACAACCGATGCTGTTGTGTTTAGGTCCCCGTAACTTAGCCGTTCGGCAACAGAGACCGATAAAATAAGTACTAGGCTTACAAAGAATAAGTCTTGGGGTCGATTTGCTCGACTAAAAGGTGGTGCTCCAGCATGACCACAGTCAAATGACTGAAATAAGTAAAAGAGTATATATATATATATATATATATGATGTATATGTATGTTTGTTTGTATGAGTGTGTATATGTATGTATGTAAGTATATATGTAAACATGCAAAACGAGGGAAGGCAAAGAAGTGGAGACTATCAGACGATGGGTATTTAAGTATAAATATACAGATATTTATATTAATAGATCTGACTTACACAGAGTAAAAAAGATAGACAAAATTAAAGAGGTGGAAGAAAGGTGCTATAATCCAACAGCTATTTCTGGGGCTTGGAGATCCATGATGATGTTGGTAGATGTAGTTCATCACAATATGCGGCCGTAACTGAAGCAAACTTTGGTTAAGACGAGCCTGCGTGATCAGGCTAGAGATGTTCGTGCATTTCAGATGTTAATGCAGAGAAGTTCAAATGTAAGTCCTCTACACATGATTTCACTGAAGGCGTAGGTCTGCAAAAATATTTTCAACGTTGGGCTGGACAGATGGGCAACCTAGATATGGTGTTGTTTTGTCTTGGCCTGTTTTCAGTTTTGGTGCTCATCATCGAAGGTCCTGTGTGTGCCAGCCGTGTTTTCAATCCCTCATTACGGATCGCATGACTTCATTTGCTACAAAGTGGTAGCTTTACAAAACACGTATTGGTCTTGGCTGTATTGATTTTGCTAGGTGATCTGACGATGTCTTAGCGTTTAGTGAATGAATATTGACAGACACTCTCCACCAAGAATTTCCAGAATTGTATGGGGTTGCCGTTTTTGCTTCCCGCCTCATTGCATCTACTGTGTATCTTGTGAATCTTATTTGTAATGTAGGCCGTCTTCGCTCTGATGGGTAGGGATGAATAATAAGAAACATATAAGGCCCATGCATGTTGCTTTTTTGTAAAAGTTGGTGGAGATACATCTGGTGTTAATGATTCTGAGTTCAAAGGCAGAATCAAGGGACCAGCGTTATTGAGGAACCACTTCAAATTATATTTGTTCATCGATATTGTTGTACATATTGTATGTATGTATGCATGTATGTATGTATGTATGTATGTATGTATGTAAGTATGTATGTATGTATTTATGTATGTATGTATGTATGTATGTATGTATGTATGTATTTATGTATGTATGTATGTATGTATGTATTTATGTATGTATGTATGTATGTATGTATGTATGCATGCATGTATGTATGTATGTATGTATGTATGTGTGTATGCATGTATGTATGTATGCATGAATGAATGGAGAGATAGATAGACAGAGAGACAGACAGATAGACACTCAGACATACAGGCAGACTGACAGACAGACAGATATATATATATTGATTTGCCTAATAGTGGTTTTATCTCTAATTTAATTTATATATATATATATATACATATACGCACTTACATATATGAATGTCTGTATGCATATGTGTATACATGTGATTATAGAGCGGGTTTCTAGTTTTTTCTCCTATGCAGGAATTTTGTGTATGTGTGTGTGTTGCGTGTGTGTATGTGTGCGAGCGTGTGTGCGTGCGTACGTGTGCATGCACGGGCGCATGCACGCGCGCATGCGCGCATACGCACACACTCATACACGAACGTCACGCATAGATTTCTGTTAGAAGATAACAGTAATTACGGGAAAGAAACTGAGAAGTTCCCTATTTGTCTTGGACCACGCCGTGTTTGTAAGGTCAATTCTCTGTTTCTTCAATGCAGGCATTCAGAGTTCCGTTATTAAATATATTGTCTTTCAGAGGCGCTCTGCACGTGATAATTTACAAAGTAACGTAGACCATTTTTTTTTTCGGTTTAAGGGTTGATCATCGAAATACAGTAAATGCCAATCAAGATGACATGGTGACCCTTTCCAATGAGAATTCCTAAACTCATTTTCGATTTCAAATAGCAATTTACTCTTATTCCTATTTGGCTACATAACTGAATTTTATGACAAATCTAGCTTCGAACATGTGTTACTACACTATAGGGTTTTCCATAAAACTAGACAGACAACCTGACGGTGCTTATTAACTCTTCAAGTATGACAGGCCTTGAAAATTCCTGAGAGTAAACTAATCTTTATATATAAAAGAGAAGTTGTGTGTCTGTCTCCTATGATTTAGATTCCTAACTACTCCTACATTTTGCGGTGCAGTTTAACCAAAACCGGGTATCTTATAGTCGTGATTCATATCGAGCCCTTCTGGGTATTAGCGCGCGTCTACAATGAGTCTACGATTTAAAAAAAAAATTACCATCATTTTTTTTCCATTTTAATGCATTTTTTCGCTATTATATAAGGGAAGTAACTCTCTGAAAATGTCTACGATGAGTCAACGATTTAAAAAAAAATTTACCATCATTTTTTCCATTTGTAATGCATTTTTTTGCTATTTTTTGGCTATAACTCTCTAAAAATGCTTATATAGTTATTTCCCTTACAAACCCGAGCAACGCCGGGCGATACTGCTAGTTCTACATATTTTCATAACTGCTTTTTATCGCTTTCACTCTATATAACTTACATAAAATGTTATTAAAGATTACGTTGTGTTCATCTACTTATGCTTTCCAGGTGCACTTGAAACTCACATGTAAGTAGTGTTATATTAAAATATAACACCACTTAAGATTTTATTCAATAAACTAGATGCCATACAAGTATTCTTAAAGCATATCATAACCAAGGTTTATATATACTGTTAGTCGCAGTATTCTTGTGGGATAAATTACCCACATCTATAAATTCCTGCCCAATGAAGGTTGTGTTATCGTATTAATTTGCATCTTCTATCTTCTCAGTTAATTCTAGCTTGCATCTGCCTTTCCGTTACCACCCAGAGCATTCCTAAAATGCTTCCTGCAGCTTCATTCTTCCTTATAAAGGTAAAATATTGGAGAAAGAGAAGTGAGAAGATACAACAGAAAATGATGCATTCAATGTTTCCAAGGTTTTCGCTGTGGACTTAAAAGAGAAGCTCTTACAGCTTTGAAGTTATTGAGATTCTATTAGATTATACCATTTGGCAGCATTGATAGGGAATCACTTTGGAAGATGGCTGACATTCAAAAATGATTCGCTATACTTGCTATTATTGGCATTTTAAAAGTCAATGGCTTTTACGCACACTGCTTGCTGAAAGACTGTACACCGTGCCACGATATTCCTCTGTGTCAAAATATGTTCAATACAACGTAGACTGAACCGGTACCCTGCTTCTGTTTCTCGGTGCTGCATCTATAACTTGTCCAGTCCTGTTCAATAACACAACGTAGAACATTTTCCCAAGCATGGACAACATACAGTTTTTTGCCAGTTGTTATAGACTTCACATTGACCTAATACCTGATAAGCATACATTTTTTGAGATATTATTTCATCAGTTGATATTCTGTCGAATCAACCAGCTTTAATATTGAATAGTTTCCTCGGTTCTTGGTTTATTTCTTCCTATAGATCGTGTCAGTTATTACTTGCGGTGATTCACTTGTTTTTTCTCAGTTGAAGTCACCGAGTACGACTAGATTTGACTGGTTCAATATCTCTAAAGGCTTTCCAATCATCAGCTATATTGTTTTTTTACCCTCCAGTTTTATCCTTGACAGGTACACGTGTTTACTTTTTGAAGTACTATTCTGACCTAGTCTACAGAATTCCGTCCAAATGATTTTGAAGACTGCGAACAAATGATAATCAGAGGGGGCAATCTCCAGCAAATATTGTGTGTGGGGCATCGTTTTCCATTCAAACTGCTCCAGCCTTTAGAATGTCATCTTCGCTGTATGTGGCCGAGCATTATCCTGAAGGAAGAACACCTTTCGTCTTCAAACTAAAGATGACCGTTTTCTTCTATTGCTGACTTGAATGACTGGGTGAATGATCAAATCCAAGCTGTTCTCCTAGTTCCTCAACAGTTACGATGGGATTTTGTTCCACCAGGGTTTGCTGAACAGATCTTCCAGGATGAGGTTCGTCTCCAAGGCTGTAGTTTCTGATTCGGAATTTCTGGACCCACAGTTGACGCTGGCTTACGCGTATTGTCCGATCCCCATACACTGCATTAATATTCCTCGCATTTTCCGTTGCGTTGTTGTCTTTAATGAATTCATAAAGCAAAATATGCCGAAAGTGCTCCTTTCTCATTTCCATTATAGCTTTGAAAAAAACTGTTAATATCGAACTGCACTCTTCAAAAGTTGCACTAAGAATAAGCACAAGGTAAAATTACTACCCGCTTCTATAGTAAGTTGATGCAGGTAGTTTATCCCGTCCTCCTCCGACTTTTAGTTCATGCAATTGAAAAAAACCGCATTATTTATGGGATGACCCAATATTTATACACAAAAATACATACATATATAAATACATCCATACAGAGAGAGAGAGAGAGGAAAAGAAAGAAAGAAAGAAAGAAAGAAAGAGGAGGGAGTGAGAGAGAAAAAGAAGAGTAGATACAGTAAAAAGGCGAAAATAGAAATTATATTTGTGTTATGAACAGATTTTAATTTCGTATCATTAAATTATTTAATACACCTGGAGATAACACTTGTTTATTATTTCAGTAAAGTAATAAAATTGAAATATATATATATATGCATATCGGCAGAATCATTCATTGTTTTGATTTGCTTTCTCTGTTTGTTTGTTGACTAATGGATTCAGACATATAATGTAAATGTACTAGAATTTTTCCGTTTAAAGAGATAGAAATGCCTTGAGTTTATATCTCCATTTAAATACGATATGAAAAATCACAATAATCGCATGATTATTTTCATTAGCTGGGGGGAATATGACGCAAAATTTATTTTCAATATATTTTTATATGCAAAGATCCCGAAAAACAATTCTATTAAATTTCAAATTGTTTTCAGTTACTATATATAGATTATATGTGATACTATTTCATCTAAACTGCCCGAAGCAAATTAACGTCACTTCAAGTAAGCAATGTATATGAAAATTTTATCTATAGCATGATTTGTGTGCTTTAAACATGTATGCAATTACTATGATTGGATAAAACTAATAGAACATGCGTGTGAGAACTTGAATGCTTTCATTCGTTATAGTATCTATCCAAAATGACACATGTTTTTACTGCAGTTAATTGACAACAAAATTATCTATTAATTTCACGTGCTCTAAGGAAAAAAAACCACCTAATTTATATCGGAAAAATATGTATGTGTAAATGTAAATTGAAAATTTACCCAGGTTGGACGGTTGTATTTCAAACCAAGAGTCTGTCAGTTATATAACTCCACTATCGATCAAATATAATATGTTACTCTATTTATACACATAACATTGTGGGGATCAATCAGAACAAATCAGAGTAAGCTGGATTCGGTGAGCAATTTAGAAATTAGTGTTATTTTACATGTTAGGCAGCTTTTATTTTATTTCATTTTTCTACTGCTTGATTAGTATAATTTTGGTCAAATATAATTGTGGAACTGTTGATGCAGAGATGTATGACTTAATCGGGTTATATTTCTTGGACTCAGACTAGATGAAGATTTTGGTCTTTATAGCGATAGCAGTTTGTTAATTCTCTGCCATATATAAGGCTAGCAACTTGAGTGCCCTAGGGATTATCTTAATATATTTAAAGCGTTTAATTTGAGAATTAAAATTCGTACCAGTATGAACTTTTAAAATTATATCTAATTTTAAGTCTTGAATACAGGTAAACACTGCTCTGATAGAAAGCCCAATGTAAAACTGCCATATACTTATACTATTAGTGCCCTTCCCATAGTTTAAAGACTATGTTAGATAACGTTTGTCATTTCATATCCGCATTTTATCTGGATGTCTTATACTGATACAACGATCCTTTCAAAGAGGGTATCTTCCACGAGAAAATGCACTATATTCCAAATCAGAGTATTTCATACAACTAAAATAAATATAAATCGATATGATTCTTTGTTTGATTGCTATTCTATCTAAAATAGAAGCAAAACCTTTTAAAACATGCAGTAGTTTATAAATGATCATGGGCATTTGCAGATTTAGAACAGTAATTTCTTGAAAGTGAAATTCTATTTCAATATAAATTTCTTCAGCATAATCCGGAATAATAATCCGATAATTCAAAATAAAGCACCTTCGCGAAATATGTAAATCCTTGTAACTGTGCCAGCATTAACACATGCTCATAAAATGACAAAAGTCGAAGGATCAAACTAATGTATTGTATAAAAGCTTGTTGTCCACAGTGACATTAAATTTTCCCGCTTAATAAACTGCACTTGAAGAGATATAAACTCAAGTTATATTTACTCTTTTACAGTGTATCTGGATATTAAGAGACCGTGAAACTACCAAATTTCCCAAGATAAATATCAGGGATCGAATACATTAAATAATATTTTGCTTGCTCTGAATCACACAAGTTGTACATTTCTGATAAGTTCTGATATTGTGACCATCCTTCAAAACATTCTGAGAAAGGATTTATATTGACAGGTCATAAAAAAAGGCCCCTGGTGTGGAATTTAATCTATCCAAAGTTTAAAATGACTGTTCTTATACAACTCAAATATTTCCCAATTCTTCAAATATGTTTAAAGTTTTTCCAGTAATGTATACATGTTTGAATATGTAGGGTTCCCTTTCCTAAATTGCGGCTTCGCATTAAGGAATGTTGTACCCATAGTTTTGGGAAAAGACAAATGTCTTAAAATATTCTATGAACTGGTAAACAGTAAACTCTATCCTAACACCTGGACATTAAATATTTACTAGTTTCGTATGTTATGTCTTACACAATTATCTCAATATATATTACATTAGTTTAATTCATTATTTAAGTGCTGATCAGCTGTTCACCTGCACTTCCATTAATCATTGCATCTTATGGTTACTTTGCAGCAGCTTTTCTTTTCTTCAGCTTTTCCTATTTGTGTGGTTGTACGTAAATGTACGAGCTTACATATCTTTATGGCTTCATTTCTCTTATCAACATTATTGCAGTATAATAAGTTAGTACATATATACATACATAAATACACACATGCATACAAACAAATATATATGATAGTGAATAGATAGGGATAATATATCAAGTTGTGTACTGTTTAACCTCTCTATTATAATCCAAGTTATGGCATACTGCATCGAATGGTAAGGAACAGCCTAGGACTATTGGAGGTAACCAATCCCAATGTATTTTATCCAATGGGTAAATCTTGGGTTCGCTTTGTTAGATTATCAAAAGTTTATTAAGTGTATATTCATGAACATTCAAATAAAAAAACGAGAATAATGCATCTACTACTTTTTTATCATACACTCATACGCTGGCCTTACAATTAAATTCTGCATATTTCATTTCTCTAAATCATATTTGACTAAGTGGCTCTTAATTGAACATATTCGAATCATGAATACTAAACTGTGTCAGGGTATATTAAGCGAACTGGAAGAAAAAAAATCAAGGACGTTCACCTTGCTAAGAGTCTATGCAGCCTTATTCAAGATGTTTGCACAATGTTGTGGTTTGAAGCGAAGTAAATGTAAGTTGGTTCAGGCAGTGTTATATCTGGCAGGGACGATATTTTTGAGTGCAAAATATTAGAATTAAAGAAGAACGTATAGAAACCTGATTCGGCTATAACAAAGTTTATCAGGATGATGCTATGATGACCCTAACGTATGACATTCGAATCACGCATACTAGATTGAAAATGGACATCACACTGCGAGATATCCATCCAGCAGAAACACATGTCGGACCATTGAAATTAAATATGCTACAGAATAATTGACTGTAATGATAAAAACTGAATAAATGCATTATTCTCCTTTTTCTATTTGAATTGTCATGAATTCAGGCGCAGGCGTGGCTGTGTGGTAAGTAGCTTGCTAACCAACCACATGGTTGCGGGTTCAGTCCCACTGCGTGGCATCTTGCGCAAGTGTCTTCTGCTATAGCCCCGGGCCGACCAATGCCTTGTGAGTGGATTTGGTAGACGGAAACTGAAAACATATATATGTGTGTGTGTGCGTTTGTGTATCTGTGTTTGTCCCCCTAGCATTGCTTGACAACCGATGCTGGTGTGTTTACGTCCCCGTCACTTAGCGGTTCGGCAAAAGAGACCGATAGAATAAGTACTGGGCTTACAAACAATAAGTCCCGGGGTCGATTTAATCGACTAAAGGCGGTGCTCCAGCATGGCCGCAGTCAAATGACTGAAACAAGTAAAAGAGTAAAAGAGTAAAGAGAATATACACTCAATAAACTTTTTTATAATCTAACAAAGCGAACCCAAGATTTACCCATTGGATAAAATAAATTGGGATTGGTTACCTCGAATAGTCCTAAGCTGTCTCTTACCATTCGATGCAGTATGCCATAACTTGGATTATAATAGAGAGTTTAAACAGTACACACCTGGGTATATTATCCTTATCTATTCACTATCATATATATTTGTTTGTATGCCTGTCATCGCCACAGATGGAGAAAGCAGGTTAAGGAGGGGATCGACACTTTTGAGAGAGCACGTATCCAGCATGAAGAACTTAAGCGAGCTGTGCGAAAGCGCACGGCTCGTATAGTGAATGGGGAAAGTTTGGTCTGCAATGTTTGCAGTCGTGTATGCTTGTCAAGAGCAGGGCTAATTAGCAACCAACGGAGCCGCAAATGCAAAATATAAGTTAGTCCTAGAGCGCACAATGTTCCTGAAGGTCGGCAATGATCTTCCTCGGTCACAAGTGGACGGCCATCATTTATGTACGTATGTATGTACTAACTTAAGCTGGCTCCTGTAGAGTGCTCTTCGTTAGGCCTGCCCAACAATGACTCTTCACGCATTGAGTACATATTAAATTTTATTCAACCTCAGCAAAATTTTTAAGCAATGAACAATTTTCATCAAAACAATGATAAAATTTGTCGACTTGGAAATAATTGCAAAGCTAGCTGCATGATAAGCATCAGTACCACCGCCATCGCCACTACATCTGCTTTACACACACCATTCAGACCTCTGACGCCACAACCATCAATACCTTTGACTTCACCGCCTTCCTCTCCACCACCATCATCAATGTTTTTCACATCACTTACACTCACCGTCATCCCTGATCACCTCTGCTACCACCCACCACCAGCATCATCACCGCTGCCACTGTCTCTATCTCACTACAGCTCATACTCTTCTCTCTCTATCCGCTCAGTCGAAGTCGACTCTCGGTCACTCGTTGGATCAGTGTCCTCCAGTCAGTTCTATCCTGGGCCGCTTCTTTCAGATTGGCTATGTCCATTCCGGTATCACTCTTAATGGTGTCAAGCCAGTGGTTTCTTGGTCGGCCTCTTCCTCTCTTGCTACTGACCATTCCGAGCATGATGTCCTTCTCCGGGGACTTTTTCATACTATTACTATCACTATTACCATCACAAAAAGGCTAAATGTGTGTGTTAAAGAATTGTGTTCAGTATGTTCATTATTCACTCCCGCTTTTCCTCATGTACCCTTTCCTCCCTCTCTCTTATCACTACTCCCACTGCCACCATCAACTCTGCTACTTTTAATAACATCATCATCAACTCTTCTTCATTCTGCAACGGGAGTTTGACGCGAAATATGAGTAGGCCGAGGATAATAACATGCGGTTTAATGAAGGAAAATTCCAAACCCTGCGCTACCAGTACACAAAGCTGAATGACATACAGACAGGATACTTTGGCTCGATAGAAACTGCAATCCCTGAATCAAAATCAGTGCGTGCGCTGGATATTGACATTAGTAATGATGCATCTTTCCAGATGCATATTGCTAATTTAACAATGAAATGCAGACGGCTAGCTGGATGGATTCTCCGAACTTTCAGAACGAGAGAAAAGGAAACTATGTTGGTCCTCTGGACGGCATATATCCTAAGCCACTTAGACTACTGCTCTCAACTATGATCACCACACAGTATAAAATCAATGGTGCAGCTCGAAGAAAACCAACGAAGCTAAACCAAGAAATTCGTTGCAATGCAATGCATCAGCTACTGGAAAGGACTGAAAGAGTTAAGATACATCCACCGAGAACAAAGGTGGGAAAATATATGCAGTGATATACATCTGGAAAACGCTAGAAAGCCTTGTACCAAACTTTGGCATTGAAAGTTATACGTAGTGCGGAATGGTTCGCTACTTCATCGTTCCAATGATCTCAACATCAACGTCTAAATACAGGACCAGATTCTGCAACAGCTTGGGTTTCAGGTGTACACAGCTCAAGATCCTTCCAAAATGCCTAATAGACCTGTATGGCGTGGATGTAGATGTCTTAA
>NC_042999.1:159126074-159173574 GCF_006345805.1 Octopus sinensis
GCATGTAAGTATGTATACCAATGTATGCGCATACACACCTCCGCGTGCACATGCGCATTCGTACGCGGGCCTGTGCAAGTATACACGCGCAAAACAAGCATTGGGGATTGGTATGTGGCGGGGGTTGGTATGCGTTGGCTGTTGGTAAACGTTGGGGATTGGTAAATGGCGATCCTGCCCATGGGTGGGTACGTAGGTAGCGGTGACCTTCGTGCAGGCGATGCAAAATAGTAGCTGGTGCTATCGCCAGTCAGAGGCCTGAAATTTGCCACAAGGGCATATCTCTGGTGACAGCAATACGATAAATCGCATTTCTTGTTGATGGATGCTGCGGATTGTTGGAGGATATGCAGTTTTTCGCGGAGGCAGAGCTGGCAGTTGGGGGTGCCTGGTGTATATAGTGGCGCTCTGTCGACGAGAGTCTACTTGATGCTGGATATTTCATCTCCGAGATCACGGAGTCTCCAGAGAAAACGAAACAAGGAAATATAGTCCTCTCTCCCCATGAATCTGAACGAGTACATATGCTGGGAGTATCTTCCCTTGGTCATTAGCTGTCATACTCGTATAGTGTCTAGTAATGTCATTGGATGTTGTAAGGATGTCTGTTTGCTACGACCCATGAGAGACCAGATCTTTCTAGAGCGCACATGGTGGGGCTTTGGTAGATACAGATTAGGGTCGTGGGGGTGCATTTTCACGTCTGTTGATACGTGTAATGCTAGATGCGATGTTGTCCAAGCAGGAGTAACTCGCCTTGACATTAAGGGGGTTGAAGAGCCTATAATACTTATGCGTGTATGTCTGTGCATGTGTGCGTATGTATGTATGTCTGTGTGCGTGCGCGTGTGTGAGTTCGTCCAAGCGTATGTGTGTGTGCAGACTTGCACATGCGCGTCCAGGTAAATAGGCACACGCATCAATATACACATACACGTGAGACTATATGAGCACGTCTGCAAACCCACTATAAACTATAAACTTGCACCTGCCGCCCCTACCTACTTCACCACCCCAAAACAACCTCACCGACTTCTAGTCTATTTCCTGTCCTCCACGTGGCCAATTTCCTACTCGCCATCAGTATTTTCCAAATAACTGTTACCCATATACCAACATCAAAGCGCGACACTGCGTGACCTTCTCCGCTAATTGCAGCCGACCTTACCGTAATACTAATCACCTTCTGTTATTCAAATTCGAAATGGCTGACGACTAGCATCACGCTTGAAACTCAAGAGTACCAACGGATTTGAATCAAACTGTTTCGATCTATATATATATATATATATATATATATATATAGTCTCCTTTAGAGAGATTTAGAAATATAAATATTTATATATATATATATATATATATATATATATATATATATATATATATATATATATATATATATATATTATATATATATATGGGTCCATATTTAAATATACTTCTTTTTAATTATCTGCAATTTTCTTAAATAAGAAGTAACTGGTTTCTAACAATGAAAGTATTCATCGATAATAGTTTTACAAGTTGATGAGAATTGCATTTGTTTTGTACAGACTTTGAGAAAAAAATATTCAAAACAATCTGCAGCGAACGTCTCTGATTATAAATATTTTATTATGCCTTCTCTTTAAAACATCACAAAACAGTGGCCTACTTATGTCTATCCTTCATCAATCAGTTTTAAGAATTACATTGTATGTTTAAAACATTATGTGATGTTGGAAGTACTAACGTAAGCAAATCGTTGGGTTTGGAAACAGTATTGTTAATATATTCCCCAGAATAATCACATAAGCAACATTTGGTGTTGCATCCTACTCTTTTTTTCATTATATTATATATAGTTTAGCGCTACCTCCTTCTGTAGGAATGAAAAAACATACTCTTCAAATTATGAATTGCTGTAACAGTTACTCTCTGAGAGAGGTTACTCTAAGTTGATGTTAAGGAAAATTGTGCATGCCTTGTTTAACAGATTTATATGGAAATCTATCTATTCCAAATGTTTGCTAACTTATACTACCCCAGTAATGCAAGTATCAAAGAGGGAAATTTCTTATACGAAATTAACATGTTAATCTAATGCAGGTCGCTCACGCTGGGGAGATGTTGGCGTTCTTCACATAGCCAGATAACCGAAGAGATGGTGTTGTGGATTTCCACCTCGGCATCCGAAACTCAGAGTTTTATCTTGGCTATTGAATAATTGTCACAAATTTTTTTTACAGATATATATATATATATTGGAATAGATAGATTTCCATATAAATCTGTTAAACAGGGCATGCACAATTTTCCTTAACATCAATTTAGAGTAACCTCTCTCAGAGAGTAACTGTTACAGCAATTCATAATTTGAAGAGTATGTTTTTTCATTCCTACAGAAGGAGGTAGCGCTAAACTATATATAATATAATGAAAAAAAGAGTAGGATGCAACACCAAATGTTGCTTATGTGATTATTCTGGGGAATATATTAACAATACTGTTTCCAAACCCATTATATATGTATATATATATACATACATATATAAATACATACATACATACATACATACACACATACAGACATACATATACGACAAGAAATAATTTTTGCTTCTTTTTATTGAGACAAAAGAGTTTATATACATAGGCGCAGGATTAGCTTACCAACCAAATGATTCCTGGTTCAGTCCCACTGCGTGGCACCTTGGACAAGTGTCTTCTATTATAGTCTCGGGCCGACCAAAGCCTTGTGAGTGGATTTGATAGATGGAAACTGAAAGAAGCCTGTCCTATATATGTATATATGTATGTATATTTGTATATATGTGTTTGTTGTGGCTGTGTTTGTCCCCCCACCATTGCTTGACAACCGATGGTGTGTTTACGTCTCAGTAACTTAGCGGCAAAAGAGAACTATAGAATAAGTACTGGGTTTACAAAGAATAGGTCCTCGGTTCGATTTGTTGTGGTGCTCCAGCATACCCGCAGTCAAATGACTGAAAAAATTAAATGAATAAAAGAATTTTAAAATGTGTGTGTTTGCGTATATTAATTTATAAAAAAGTGAGGTGATAAAGGAATAAACGATTATCTGATGAACTTCATTAGCTGACAACTGTTTCTGCTTTAAGATGCATCGGCATAGTTAAGTTCCTGTGTAACACCTTATAGCGTCACCGGAGCCTCCGATGCTCCCATGAAGAACTCCGAAGTGCTTCATAGCATGATAATATATAGGTGGGTGGGTGTTTATACTCTCTTTCTCTTTTACTCTTTTACTTGTTTCAGTCATTTGACTGCGGCCATGGTGGAGCACCGCCTTTAGTCGAGCAAATCGACCCCGGGACTTATTCTTTGTTAGCCCAGTACTTATTCTATCGGTCTCTTTTGCTGAACCGCTAAGTGACGGGGACGTAAAAACACCAGCATCGGTTGTCAAGCAATGCTAGGGGGACAAACACAGACACACAAACACACACACATATATATATATATACATATATACGACAGGCTTCTTTCAGTTTCCGGCTACCAAATCCACTCACAAGGCATTGGTCGGCCCGGGGCTATAGCAGAAGACACTTGCCCAAGATGCCAGGCAGTGGGACTGAACTCGGAACCATGTGGTTGGTTAGCAAGCTACTTACCACACAGCCACTCCTGCGCCTATGTTAGTGTATATGTATGAGAATGGATGCGCAGGTTAGTAGCAATGGTTGGATGTTTTGGATGGAGAAACTGCGTGATGTATGTGTGCTTATGGGGGCAGTAGATATATATTCGTGTGTAGCCCCGAGAGGACACGATTGGGTGCAACTATCTGACATCTTTCTATTAGGAATCACTCTTCTATCTTATGAGCTAAGCCAAGGTATCGCAGCTTGTGACATATCATGCCGGGATGCACCTTATCAATAGCATTTGCGTAGTCAAGATATATCACATCGTCATCTGAATAGTCATAAGATGTTTAAATTTATATGTACATGTATGTATGTACGTACGTATGTATAGGTTTATATGTATCGACATGCTTCTGTGTGAATATATATGTGTATATATATACATATTCGTTATATGTGTATATTTATATATATATATATATATACATATATATTTCTTTACGACCCACAAGGGGCTAAACACAGAGGGGACAAACAAGGACAGACGTAGGTATTAAGTCGATTACATCGACCCCAGTGCGTAACTGGTACTTTATTTATCGACCCCGAAAGGATGAAAGGCAAAGTCGACCTCGTCGGAATTTGAACTCAGAACGTAGCGGCAGACGAAATGCCGCTAAGCATTTCGCCCGGCGCACTAACATTTCTGCCAGCTCGCCTTATATATATGTATATATATATATATATATATAGATAGATATGAATATATATATATATATATAGATATGAATATATATATATATATATATATATATATATATATATATATATATATATATATGTGTGTGTGTGTGTGAATGTAAATATGTATATGTATATATATATGTATATATGTTTGTGTGTGTGTGTGTGTAACTGTAAATATATGAATACAGATATATTTATGTATATATTTATGTGGCAGCGATGCGTCTGTTTCGTAACGCCATGTCCTATCGCCACTTGCACTCCGATCCAATCCCTCCAACCAGCAGCGCGTTTCTCTCACCATCTGGGACCACGTCTCAGCTTCTGACCTCCCCACTACTTCTATCAACCTAGGTGTCCAAGCTTCTCGCAACTCGCACTTTCTACGTGAACATTTAAACATATTTTAATGCACCTTGATATTCTATCATTTATAGAAAAAGTGGTACGGTTAGCCATCATTTGTTCTTTGACGACAAAGTGAATTTATTGCAATCTGTTAATATAATATACTTAACTTTAACTGTAACGGATAGACTATTTTGCATACAGTGCATGTAGTGGCGGAATGATCAAATAGAAACGAATATTTATGTAGTTTACATTTATATATATATATATCATTATATATACATATATCATTATACATACATAAATATATATGAATATATATATGTATATATATGATGTATGGTTATACATACATACATATATATGCATATATAAATATAAAGAAAGAAATATATGTTATAAACACATATATATATATTACATATGCAATATATGTATATGTGTAAAGAGAGAAGCATGTATGTGTGTATGTATGTATGTATGTATGTATGCTTGTATGTTTGTTTGTTTGTTTGTATGTATGTATGTATGTATGTTTGTTTCTTTGTATGTATGTTTGTTTGTATGTATGCTTGTTTGTTTGTATGTATATATGTATGCATTTGATTACATTTCTTTCCGTTTAATATATATATTCTCAAAATACTTTATGTCCAGTCCATTAACATCTGTTACATTATATTACCAATGTATAAATACTGCATGTCATCGCGAGACTTAATACGCTATGCAGTCTTTGTTACTGTGTGTTTGTGAATTTAGACACCATATATATTATGATGTTATCTAATCCATTTATTTTCAAAGGTTATGGAAATTGGTTACCTGATATTCGTAGCTATTTGATAATAATACTCTGCTTTTGTATAATTCTCCAGGTTCATATAACACTGTCCCAAACCAGTGTAAGCAGACACAAATTCAGGATATTTCCTACAATAAATTTTAAATTCACATGAAATTTCTATCACGGTTATCCAGGAAGTAACGAATAGCATTATTTCGCATTATATTTTATTGGCAAATTAAAATATACAAGTGGAGACTCTGAATGATTTAAAGTTTCGATGCATTTTTAGGCTTGTGAATAATGATTAGTACGGCACCAAAGTCTATAATAATAGCTATGATAAAAATAAAAGACACTAATAATAATGATTTCAAATTTTGGTACAAGGCTAGCAATTTCGTTAGAGTCAAGTCGACATGTTTTGCAAACAACTTGCACATGCAAGTGCTACCAGTCGAAAACTTCGCGTACCGGAAGCCAGCAAGTGTTTGGGGTCATCAGGAGAGAATGTTACTTATTTTATCGACCTAGAAATGATGAAAGGCAAATTCAACTTCGGTGGAATTTGAACGTAAAGACGGAAGAAATACCGCTGAGCAATTTGTCAAGCGTTCTACTATAGGCACAAGACATGAAATTTGGGGGAAGGGGGAGAGTCGATTACATCGACTACGGTGTTTCGCTTTTACTTAATTTATTGACCCCGAAAGGGTGAAAGGCAAAGTCGACCTCGTCGGAATTTGTGCTCAGAATATAGTGACGGGCTAAATACCTATTTCTTTACTTGGAAGACGATACAACTAATAGCGACATTACAGGTGAACAAAAGGCAATCTACGACAGAATAAATGTAAAAGAACAGGAGAACGATAGCGACATTATTTGCAACCTTAAAAAGGTTGATTGATGGAAATTGAACCAAGAAAAATGTCAATGAAATTCTGAAATACATCAGAACAAACAACATCATAGAAACAAATAATTTGATCAAGGCAGCAAGTATTGTTGTAGCAGAAAACGTGGATCTTGATGAAAAAGAAACATAATGGTGGAAAAGAAGAATCCAGGCAGGGTTAGACATACTCTCGAAGGAAATCTCTGTTAGACCGAAAAGAGAAAGGGGAGCTTAAAAGCGAACAAAAATACAGGGCGCTGAAAAGGAACTATAATACTGAAAGAGAGGGCCTGAAAGTAGTAGTGGAGGAACTGAAACTGCGTCTCGTTGCAAAGAAAGTAAAGATGGTAAGATACGACCAAAGAATGATAGGTTACCACCAGAATAGGTTATTCGGAGTAGATCAGAAGAGATTCTATAAAGAAATAAATGGAGGATGTACAGATGAAAAGTTGACACCAGATAACATTGAAAGTCAAAGGTTTTGGAGTGAGATCTGGAGCAAAGACAAGGAGCACAAGAAGGATGCTGAAAGGTTGCAAGAACTGAAACAAGCAGTAGTCTGTCCAGAACAGGCAGAGCTAGTCATTTCAGTTAGGGAAGTGAAAGGAATCAGCAAAAAAAAAAAATGAGCAACTGGAAGGCCCCGGGACCAGATGGAGTTCAAGTCTACTGGATCAAAAGATTTGGTGAATGTCATGCACGAATAGCTGCGCAACTCAACACCTTCTTAAATGCCGACAAAGTAACACCAGAGTGGTTGACATTGGCTAGGACAGTGCTGTGCCTGAAAAACATCGAAAAAGGCAATACATCTCTAGCGTTAGAAGCTGTGCAAAGGCAATAATAATAATAACGACACTAATAACAGCAACAACAATAATAACAGCCACAATAACGACGACGAAGATGATGATGATGATGAAGAGGCGGAGGAGAGAATGAGGGCTTATGCAGATCAGCAATCATAAGGAGATAGGATTTCTCTGCACTATTGACTTCAATATTTGGTTGGTATTTATTTTTTCGGGCCCCAAAGCATTTTTCCGAGGCTCCATCAATCTTGCCAGTTCACCACTGGTTTCTGATTTTGGCACAAGGTTCGCAATTCTCTAGGTTCCAAGGACTAATCGTTATCGTCCAGCCCAATATTTAATTGGTATCGAAGACAAATGGATACCTCTCAAGTAAATCGAAATATTCTAAGAATACTTAACCGGTTTCCACTCTTCCCATGTTTTTGTCACTTGTGTTTGCAAGCCTACTCGAAGTCCCTTTATTATTATTATTATTATTATTATTAATTATTATTATTATTATTATTATTATTATTATTATCTTTATTATTATTATTATTATCATTATTATTATTATTATTGTTCTTCTTCTTATTATTATTATTATCTTATTATTATTATTATTATTATTATTATTATTATTAACAATAATAATAATAATAATAATAATAATAATAATAATAATAATAATAATAATAATAATAATATAATAATAATAATAATAACAATAATAATAATAATATAATAATAACAATAATAATAATAATAATAATAATAATAATAATAATAATAATAATATAATAATAATAATAATAAAATAATAATAATAATAATAATATTCCAGGATTTCTCGCACAGAGGAAACCATAGGGGGTTATTTGGTTTTATTTATTTATTTTTTATTAATTTTTGTCCATTTGAGTTTGTTGCGTTTCAGGAAACTTGTTTTTCACTGCTGTCTTGATGCAACGTTTTTTTTTTTTGCCTCTGATATTCGTTTTTCAGTCTTCAAAATACTTCATTTACACTCATGCAATATATAAACGTTCTGACTCGGCCACGTAGCTCAATTTTTTCATTCATGGGTGTTGTATATGGAGAGTATCTAATATTCTGTTCTTATTAACCTGCCGTGAAACAAGTTTGTTCTGAAGCCAGCCCTCCCATTTCTAGATGCTATGATGACCAGCTCCTAGGAAAATGTTTTACGGAACACCTCAGGTATACATTTCTTTAGATATTGACACTGCATTCCTATTCCCACATCATTTCTTCTACAATCGCTTCTGAGAATAAAACATAATGCTAACTATTTTAAATAAGCCACGTCTCACAGTATATGTAGCCTGAAAACTTTGACGACTTTATTTCTTGATAAGTGCATTGAAATGATATTGCTCGGAAAAACACTACACCATATTATTTAGAGATATGCCTTATTTACTTTTCGTTCATGTATTATTTTTGGGATACGCTTTTACATTCTAATTTTGCTTTCTCTTACAGTTCAAGAAAACGCATTTTTTTGGCATTACATTTATAAATACATGTCAGCGTAACACCCTTTTTTTAATATTACCACTACCACTAAGGTGAAGAGCTGGCAGAATCCTTAGCATGACGGGCAAAATGCTTGGCAGCATTTTGTCCGTCTTTACATTTTGAGTTCAAATTCCGCTGAGGTCGACATTACCTTTCATCCTTTCCCGGTCAATAAAATATTAGTTGAGTACTGGGGTCGATGTAATCAACTTACTATCTCTCCCGAAATTGCTGGCCTTGTGCTAAAATTTGAGACTGATGCTATTATTATCACTGCTGGTACAGCTGTTGCTGCATTTGTTAGTGTTCAAGATTTCCCAACTATGATGTCCATCTGTAACCAAAAATTGTTACGGGCGTGACCATCCTTCTTTTAAGGTACAGTATATATGAAAGTAAAATACTGAAGTTATCGTTCCTTTAGAAGAGGATCAGATGTGATAGGAGGAAGATTTCACTCGTAACTATAGAATGTGGAATCTCACACGTAATTTCATGGACCTGTTGTGCTTTATAGCAACATTAACATTAAAATAGTTATTCAATACTTTTTAGGATTTATTTTCGTTTTTGTTTTTGTTAATTTTAAAATTATCCCTGTTATTTGAGGATATGTTCTTAAGAGACTGAAAATACAAGGGTACTATTTTTCTTTGTGTTTGAAGGAAATAATCAAATCCTCTTTGCTACTACTATAATTCAAATCTTCTCTCATAATCACTGTAGAAACTATAGTTAAAAAAATATTTCTGATAAATAGGTAAAATGCAACATTTCTTCCTATAAATAGGGGAAGTATATAGCACCTTCTATTCAGCCTTCTTTCTTAACATGTTATTGTTTCAATCGGGTAGAAAAGATTGTGAGTGCAATCTACAAAGGCTAAGAGCGACTGATCAGGTTAAGACAGTTAATGTTCGATTTGAAAAGCTGCAAGTTGATATTTGTGGGAAAGCGTGGATAGAAAGGGGCAACTACAGAGTTACATTTGTGGTAATGTAGTGGGGAAAAGTAGGACTTGATTATGGCTCGGATGGAAGCGATAGTAAATAGTTAACTCTGGGAAACAAAAACCATAGTAATATCGGTGTAACTAGATGAAGGAAAGAGCACGGCAGTGGGTAAATATTGGTGTATGTTGGTGAGTCTTTGATAATCATCCGGAATGCTGAATTTTTCATGCAATCTTGGATAATTTTTGAGTAGCAACAGTACTGTAAAAGATGTGAAGCAGATTATTTATACCCGTACGAACTATGATATACTGCGATTTTGAGAGTTTTCATGAGTAATAGAATAAGTTATAAAATAACATTTTTTATATAACGATAACACAAATTCCACGTTAGAATAAATATTATAACAGATACTATATCAAGCCTAAACAAGATATATTTTCGAATAAAATGTAACAAACAAACAACAACAAAAATGAGAAGACTTGGTATTTTGTATTATAATGACATAATCATAATTCTTCTGAATGTAAAGGAAAATATCTCTGGAGATATTTGTCTAGTTTCTTCTTCAGTTGTGCAAATACAAGTAATTTAAATTCAATGTAAATATTCTATTTGAAAATCAAAGATCCTAGACAAAATTTGTATTTCTTAATTCGTTATTAGGTAACAATTTAAACAAATATCTCTGAAATAAATGTGTTTTTTATTATAATAAATGTCAGTAACTTACTAAATAAAAATTCATGTTTTATTCAGAGTTTTCGACAAATACATTCTATTTTCTGAAAATATTTAATTATCTTATTGGTTTTCATCACTGCCTTGTATGTTTGTTCAAGACAATGGAAGGAACCAAAGTTAAAAATTGAGTTTCAAATTTAAGTGGTTAATGCAAATTTTCATTCTGTAAACTTCTTCTAAGATAATGTTGAGTGAACTAAATTTGTCTAATACAGGAATGTGTAAACTTTCGAAACGATAAACCAATATATTCATTAGACATCCATTAACAGAGAATCATAATGTATTCGAGGAAAATTAGCTTCCAAACTTAAATAGCTGGAATACAATGAATCCGTGCTTGAAAGGGGAATGTCAGCAAACGTTTTGTTTACTAATTGGCACGGAACAACAGCATCCAAAATGGTCAGGCTTTAAATACCATATTAATGCATGTGTTGTTAATTTATAAAATTTTGAGTTTTATCTGAATGACCGGAGCTTGAGGCGCATAAACGTTTACACATGAGTAGTTTGGTTTCTTACCTTACAGTCTCAGAAAAGTAATTCTTCGCAGATTTATATTCTTTATGATGAAGGTATCCAACAGCAATATTAAAGTAAGCTACAACGAATCAGAAGGAAGCCTATTTCAATACAGGCATATATATATAATATATATATATAATATATATATATATATATATATATATATGTATATAAATATATATATATACACATATATATATATATATGTATATATATATATATATATATGTGTGTGTGTGTACAAGAAAAGAAATGACAAAAGAATAAAAGATTATCTTATGAACTTCATTAGCTTACCGCTTTTTCAACTATAAGATGTGGTGGACTCATAGTTTTGTGCCTGAGTACCATCTTACAATTTCATCACAGCTTCAAACATAAAGTGTAATTGATTTGGGAAAGCAAATACAATGAGAAAGCAAATATGTGGAAGATGAAATCCAAGGACTCCTCCAGCAATCAGAAGAAGATTAATTCCATGATGTAGGTAATGATGAGTATAATATGTAGAGAAAGAGTGAACATGCCTATCAGTAAGAATATGTGTACACACACACACACACACACACATACCTGCATACATATGACGAGATGGAGCTAAAAAGAGAAGAGAGAATAAGGAATGGTTTGGGATGATCTAAATGCAACAATTTTTTAAAGAAATATTAATGTTAATTTATAATCTTTGGAGCAAAGCTAAAGTTTTCGAAGCAAATGTTCATTACGTTTCTTCTCTTTGATTTTCGAAAGGATATTCACATCAGAGAGGCATCTGACTTCTATGTCCTACGATTTCCCATCTTTCGTAAACAATTATTTCAGCCCTTGTATATTTGCATTTGGTAGAAGTTTTGATAGGAAATGTTATGCAATATGTGAGTAGATATGGTAGACGGAAACTGAAAAGAAGCCCGTCGTATATACATATATATGAGTGTGTGTGTGTGTGTGTTTGTGTATTATAATAATTATATGCATAATTATAACAAGGGATTGTCTATAAGCCTCTCCACGCGCTAGAAATAGACGCCAAAAGACGCTAATACCGCATTAAAAACTCAAAAATTTAAAATAGGGGCTGTAGCCAAGCAAAAGAATGATAAGGAAATAAACATTTGACTAAACGTGTACAAGCTTAAGGTAAAAAAAAACCCTACTGCTTCAGCAACGTTACTATAATATTTGTAAAATTTACCTGTAAGGTTTTTATTTCCGCGCTGACTACTTGGTAAAATCATTAACGATATTTACCCTTCATGGCCGCGAGCTGGCAGAAACGTTAGCACGCCGGGCGAAATGCTTAGCGGTATTTCGTCAGCCACTATGTTCTGAGTTCAAATTCCGCCGAGGTCGACTTTGCCTTTCATACTTTCGGGGTCGATAAATTAAGTACCAGTTACGCACTGGGGTCGATGTAATCGACTTAATACCTATGTCTGTCCTTGTTCGTCCCTTCTATGTTTAGCCCCTTGTGGGTAATAAAGAAATAGGTATTTCGTCTGCTGCTACGTTCTGAATTTAATCCGTCTGTCTGTCCTTGTTTGTCCTCTCTGTGTTTAGCCCCTTGTGGGTAGTAAAGAAATAGGTATTTCGTCAGCCACTATGTTCTGAGTTCAAATTCGCCGAGGTCGACTTTACCTTTCATACTTTCGGGGTCGATAAATTAAGTACCAGTTACGCACTGGGGTCGATGTAATCGACTTAATACCTATGTCTGTCCTTGTTCGTCCCTTCTATGTTTAGCCCCTTGTGGGTAATAAAGAAATAGGTATTTCGTCTGCTGCTACGTTCTGAATTTAATCCGTCTGTCTGTCCTTGTTTGTCCTCTCTGTGTTTAGCCCCTTGTGGGTAGTAAAGAAATAGGTATTTCGTCAGCCACTATGTTCTGAGTTCAAATTCCGCCGAGGTCGACTTTGCCTTTCATACTTTCGGGGTCGATAAATAAGTACCAGTTACGCACTGGGGTCGATGTAATCGACTTAATACCTATGTCTGTCCTTGTTCGTCCCTTCTATGTTTAGCCCCTTGTGGGTAATAAAGAAATAGGTATTTCGTCTGCTGCTACGTTCTGAATTTAATCCGTCTGTCTGTCCTTGTTTGTCCTCTCTGTGTTAGCCCCTTGTGGGTAGTAAAGAAATAGGTATTTCGTCAGCCACTATGTTCTGAGTTCAAATTCCGCCGAGGTCGACTTTGCCTTTCATACTTTCGGGGTCGATAAATTAAGTACCAGTTACGCACTGGGGTCGATGTAATCGACTTAATACCTATGTCTGTCCTTGTTCGTCCCTTCTATGTTTAGCCCCTTGTGGGTAATAAAGAAATAGGTATTTCGTCTGCTGCTACGTTCTGAATTTAATCCGTCTGTCTGTCCTTGTTTGTCCTCTCTGTGTTTAGCCCCTTGTGGGTAGTAAAGAAATAGGTATTTCGTCAGCCACTATGTTCTGAGTTCAAATTCCGCCGAGGTCGACTTTACCTTTCATACTTTCGGGGTCGATAAATAAGTACCAGTTACGCACTGGGGTCGATGTAATCGACTTAATACCTATGTCTGTCCTTGTTCGTCCCTTCTATGTTTAGCCCCTTGTGGGTAATAAAGAAATAGGTATTTCGTTGCTGCTACGTTCTGAATTTAATCGTCTGTCTGTCCTTGTTGTCCTCTCTGTGTTTAGCCCCTTGTGGGTAGTAAAGAATAGGTATTTCGTCAGCCACTATGTTCTGAGTTCAAATTCCGCCGAGGTCGACTTTACCTTTCATACTTTCGGGGTCGATAAATTAAGTACCAGTTACGCACTGGGGTCGATGTAATCGACTTAATACCTATGTCTGTCCTTGTTCGTCCCTTCTATGTTTAGCCCCTTGTGGGTAATAAAGAAATAGGTATTTCGTCTGCTGCTACGTTCTGATTTAATCCGTCTGTCTGTCCTTGTTTGTCCTCTCTGTGTTTAGCCCCTTGTGGGTAGTAAAGAAATAGGTATTTCGTCAGCCACTATGTTCTGAGTTCAAATTCCGCCGAGGTCGACTTTGCCTTTCATACTTTCGGGGTCGATAAATTAAGTACCAGTTACGCACTGGGGTCGATGTAATCGACTTAATACCTATGTCTGTCCTTGTTCGTCCCTTCTATGTTTAGCCCCTGTGGGTAATAAAGAAATAGGTATTTCGTCTGCTGCTACGTTCTGAATTTAATCCGTCTGTCTGTCCTTGTTTGTCCTCTCTGTGTTTAGCCCCTTGTGGGTAGTAAAGAAATAGGTATTTCGTCAGCCACTATGTTCTGAGTTCAAATTCCGCCGAGGTCGACTTTGCCTTTCATACTTTCGGGGTCGATAAATTAAGTACCAGTTACGCACTGGGGTCGATGTAATCGACTTAATACCTATGTCTGTCCTTGTTCGTCCCTTCTATGTTTAGCCCCTTGTGGGTAATAAAGAAATAGGTATTTCGTCTGCTGCTACGTTCTGAATTTAATCCGTCTGTCTGTCCTTGTTTGTCCTCTCTGTGTTTAGCCCCTTGTGGGTAGTAAAGAAATAGGTATTTCGTCAGCCACTATGTTCTGAGTTCAAATTCCGCCGAGGTCGACTTTGCCTTTCATACTTTCGGGGTCGATAAATTAAGTACCAGTTACGCACTGGGGTCGATGTAATCGACTTAATACCTATGTCTGTCCTTGTTCGTCCCTTCTATGTTTAGCCCCTTGTGGGTAATAAAGAAATAGGTATTTCGTCTGCTGCTACGTTCTGAATTTAATCCGTCTGTCTGTCCTTGTTTGTCCTCTCTGTGTTTAGCCCCTTGTGGGTAGTAAAGAAATAGGTATTTCGTCAGCCACTATGTTCTGAGTTCAAATTCCGCCGAGGTCGACTTTGCCTTTCATACTTTCGGGGTCGATTAAATAAGTACCAGTTACGCACTGGGATCGATACAATCGACTTAATACCTATGTCTGTCCTTGTTTGCCCTCTATGTGTTTAGCCCCTTGTGTAGTAAAGAAATAGGTTATTTTGATATTATTACACGTGGCTGAAAAGAATGATGGGAATTCTAGTTTACTGCATATATTTACGTCACTGCTCGTATACGTATGTGTAGATACTCGGGAATTTATGCTACGGACTAACGTTGCTGACGATAGCAGTAGGCATATTTTTTTACCTTAAGTTGAAACGGGATCTTGTACGCGTTTAACCAAAAGTTTAATTCATTATCTTTCTTTTGCCCGACTACAGCTCGTGCTTTATTTTTGGGAGTTTTTAAGGTGGTATTAGCGTATTTTGGTGTTTATTTCTAGCGCGTGGAGAGTCTTATAACCAATTTCTTGTTATAATCATATATATAATCATTATAATATTGTGTAAAATTCACCTATATGGTTTTTATTTCCGCGCTGACCCCTTGGTAATGAAGTTTACCCTTTAGTATAATTGATATTATATATATATTATATATATATATATATATATATATATATATGGATATACTTATGTGTCAGTCTTTGTGTCTGTGCTTGTCCCCGTAACCTAGCGGTTTGGCAAAAGTGATTGATAGGATAAGTACCAGGCTTATAATGAATAAGTCATGGGGTCGATTTCTTCGACTAAAAGGCAGTGCTCCAGCATGGTCGCAGTGAAATCACTGAAACAGGTAAAAGAATAAAAGAATATAAGAATAAAAGAATATTCCTCGTGATGACGTTTATGTGTGTATTCAATAGCAGGAGGATGCTGATTCTTATATCCCTGGCAGTTCCAGTGATCTCGTCACGATTCATTGAGAGACAGTAACTTAATGGCAATTTCAGGCTACTGATGATCACAGGTGCATTGTCTTGCATAAAAATGTGACTTAATATAATTGGTTGCATCTTGGGGCTCTTTTTTTATTGCTATTTTGCATCATTTTCCTGTTCTTGAATGTGTTCTGTCGGGAAACATACCCATGCAAAGTTAACTTTTTATCCTTTTTTTACTTTTTCTTTTCTTTTTTGGTACGTTGAGCTTTACAGATCCAGGTCTTATTTGAAGTTAGCCCAACTATTTGGGGTTATATGAGAGTTCTTTCAGAGAGTACTTCAGAAGGATCTCAGTACCGAAATGTAGAATGTTACTCACTTAAATTTTAAGCAGTATGCTTATATATCTACTTTGCTGCTGTTGTTTAGCAGGTGATGTCTGAGGGATAGTTTACAATGTTGAAAGGCTATCTGCACTAATCTCAAGCCTTCTCTTCTTTCGTCATTCCTTAGATACAGCTTATCGATATAGTTGTTCCTGGGAAAGTTTCAGTTAAGTTCCGGATCTTGTGGGTTGTCTTGTCTGTGGAATGGACAGTTAAGGATCCCAAATGTTGGTATCATCACTGGTAGTTCAGATACATTGCGGGATATTGTCTTAAAAAAGGAAAGCTTGGACTGCAATGTTTTTTCAAGTCCGATGCAACATTCTTGGGCCACTTTATCTTAATTCACAACGCTTTCGTATGCCTAAGTATTTCTAGCATTCTTTGCGTAGAAGAGGACAGAGAGAAGAACCATTGGTGCACAGATCCTGGAGAATTGATTTTCTACGTTCAGCAATCAAATGCCAGTGTGTAAACTAAATTCCATTCTTTTGTTAGCAGAAAACATTATTAACTCCAATTGCTTCTTGGCATTGTAAATCTCTTGTGCATAGATCTTCAGACTTGCCCAAAGATGTTATGGTTTATATTGTTATCTCTTGCAATTTAAGACCATAGCTTGTAGGCATTGGGTGGTTGTAAATGAAATTATAACGAATTAAATGCTAAAATAATAGAATAGCTATTCATTGGATTATTCTCTTTAAAATATTTATAACATCAGAGACGGTCGTGCTGTTCTCAATTGAACGTATGGAGATTGTTGCTAAGATCTTTTTGTGAGGTTACATTTACAGCTTATATTCAATACAAAAATAACAGAGAGTTTATATCGTCTCGTTATATCGTAAAAAAATGGTGATATATCTTCAGCGCTTCTATGTTCACATGTAGAGAATGTATGGTATGTCTGCAAATGACTAATTCTGTCACGTGTAACAATTTAGCTGTTTTTCTCGCTTCTTGATCTCAAAGGATATTATGAACCATCAAATATTTCGCAGTGATCTCAATTTTAATGAAGGACAATTATTAGATACGAATTTTCGTAGCTGTTGATGTTAACCACATCATTAAAGTAATGGCGGTTCATGCAAGTGTGGACACAAGATATTCTAGTACAGAAAACTTTGTATATACTGCATCAGTTCTCTAAACTGGAGTGGGTTACTTCCTTATCAAGGAGAGCCGCCTTCACAAAACAGTCACACGTAAAACACACAAACAAGATGTATCTTATGACAAATTTTGATACATCTTGTCTGAATGTTTAACGTAAAGCATTGATATTTCTTTCATGAAGAGAGTAGACAACAGAGTCGGTAGAACACTGCAAAGAAAATGCCAAGCAGAAGTGAAATAAGTTCTTTTATGTTCTCAGTACAGATTCCAACTAGATCATTTTTGCATTCTATTTCTCTGAGTTCAGCATATAATATAGTTGCCAATAATATATTTTGAAAGATTCAATATATTTTACCTCTCTCATATAATGCATGATATGGCGCCTTTGTAAGAAAATATATTTTTAGGATTGCCAGAATTATAGCATCGGACAAAATGCTTTGTGGTATTTACATTTTAAGCTCTGAGTTGAAATGCTGTCAAGGTTAACTTGGCCAGCCATCTATCCATCCAATTAGAGTAACTACTAAGGTCCATTTAATTGACAATACTATATTCCTTAGTTTAAGTCATTGTCACTATGTTTGTTTTTTACACGAATATTGCCCAATGGCCAATCATTAATATCACACATCGTGCATCATTCCATTTATAATAACTAAAAATATAGAGATGGCATGTAGGTAACTCAATATTTATACACTTCAGTTTGTGAAAATATATTTACCCAGTAAAATAATTTGAAGATCGGCATAGTCTTTAAACAGAGTACGTGTGAAACATCTGGGTAATGGTGATTTTGATTCTATTGCATTATCCATATGCGTCAGTACCATGAAATATTTGTCGAATGAAAACAACTTTGACTTCTTTAATGAAAAGTTTGTATTCATGTAATCTATGTATGTAGGACAAATCAGACTGGCAGAATTGGTCATAGGTTCTGTTTCTTGCATTTTGTAACAAGCCACATAAGAAATAAGAAGGTTGATCTATGAGAGTATTCTTGTTTTAATCCATTTGTATTATGTGTTTCTCAAATTAATAAGTAGATTCTGAATTACATCTCTTTCAGCGATGAATTTCATTCAAAAATATTTTTAATCTTTCTGCTATTATATAACTTGTATTTTTAATCGTTACAATATATTCAAATGAAATTACTTGTATCCATAACGAAAGCAATTAACAATGTTTAATAGTATATTTAATTAAAGGGTAGGCAAGTAAAATGAAATAATTAAAGAATATATCATGAATTTAGAAAGAAAACTTACCTTGGCATTATTTGGGCACACTTTAAGGCCTGAATGAAATAATCGTTTCCCATCGAGCCAATCTTTATTTCTCTAAAATACAGAACGAAAAATATTTACTTAATGGAATGTTATCTTTATGTTCAAGATGCTTTGCACATTTAATTGCAATAATTAATTATACGGTTATTATACAAATGATAGGTTTGCATCTCGTTAATTGAAACTACTAATATTTTTGCCGCCCATTTGTTAACATTTGTAATGTCTTTTGGTTGAATTGTCGTTTGTTTTCGGTTCATTCATTGATACATGCATTTATGCATTCGTTATCTTTTGATTCCTTTCTACTTTCATTTTTCTACTTTCATTTTTCTACTCCATTTTTCTGTCTTTTTCGCATACTGTAATTCTTATATTTGTTGCCAAGGAAATAAGAGAAAATGGATCTATTTATCCAGATTCACATTCACTATAATACATTTGAATAATCCAATCAAATATTGGCGATACACGAAGTGGGTATGGAATGGGAGATGCAAAGACAATGGGCTCTTAATTACAATTACATTACATAGAAACTACACATATAAGAGAGCAACTGAACCATACTTAATGTGAGGACGTGCATCGCTGGAGATATTAGAATTTTCAAGATAATCAATTGACAAGAGAAAGGTATTTTTCAATAAATATTGTGAGAGAAAGCACATATGAAAATATCATCGTTGCTTAAATTACAATATATCATATAATATGAAATATCGAGTGCGGTGTGTGTCAGAATAAAAATAAGTCACGTCCAATTGTGAAATAGCCAATATATTTTAGAAAAAAATCATCTGAGAAATATTTGGCAAAATTTAAGCCATCGTAAGGTGACGAGCTTGCACAACCATTAAATACTTAGCAGCATTTCGTCCATCATTACGTTCTGATTTCAAATTCCGCCAAAGTCGACTTTATCTCTCATGCTTTCGAAGTCGATAATATATATATTCTTTCTGTGTTTTTTTTTTCTCTCTGTGTATCTTTCTGTTGAAGAGCGTAGGCTCGAAACGTTAAAGACTTGTTTTATTTATATTTCCTGAGCGCCATACTAATACAATTGTTTGTTTGTTTTCCACCTGCCTTCGTCTTTTGTCTATTTTCATAAAGCTTCCCGTTATATATATATATATATATATATATATATATATATATATATATATATATATATATATATATATATATATATATATATATTTAATCAATATAGGGAGGCAAAAAAATTTTGTAGAATTCTTTTGCCCCCAGCGGCCTAGTGGGAAAAAATTAAATAGTCATAAACCATTTTTAAGTTCAATATCACAATCAAGGAACGGCCATAATAGGCCATTCACCCACTAGAAATAACAGCCAAAAAGCTTCAACCGCAAAATAACATTAATTCCGTAAATCAGGAGAAAATTAAAAAACATTTACCCTGAAATTCCTTAGACGATGCACCGTTTCTTCTACTGTTTAATGGTAAATTAACTGATTAAATTAAATCAAGCCAATCTACCATAGGCCCTTAGATTCATCAGTAAGGAATAGCCAAATCGGAACAGATATTTTTCACGAGGCATTCTCGTCCATGCCTCGCCAATATCTGACCTAAAATTTTCAAATCGTCGCACTCGCGCCAAATTTATCGGCAGCAAATAAATATAAGCCGCCGATTCCATTACGGAACCAACCAGAAAATTCATAATTAATCAATATAGGAGGCAAAAAAATTTTTATATATATATATATATATATATATATATATATATATGTATGTATATATATGTGTGTGTATATGTATGTATGTGTATATGTGTATGTGTGTATGTATTAGCTACACTCACTAGTTCAACACGATGATTCAAGTGATGCAATTAACTAAGCATGAACGTAAAATATGTCTATCTGTACATCCTTGTATCAAAATGGATAAACAGTTTTCCTCAGCAGAAAACAGAATTTCGCGGAAGTATGCTGTTCCTTCATTTTAGCCATTGCAAAAATGGACGGACAGGGGAGAAGCACTGCAAAACAGAGACGCAACACGGGGCAGAACGACACAACCCGAAGACACCCGGTCGGGAGACCTATGCCTGAGTGTTGCATCAAGTGACGTCTGGTGGCGGAAGCCTGAACTACAACGGGCTTGTGCAACAGAAAACGTTCCCGATTAATTTTGGGCACCTCCACGTGTGTGTGCGTGTGTGTCTGTGTCTGTGTCTGCGTGTGTGTTTCTGTTTGTGTTTGTTCTCTGTCACAGCTTGACAACCGGTGTTGGTGTGTTTACGTCCCCTTAACTTAGCGGTTCGCCAAAAAGGGAGCGATAGCATAAATACTTGGCTTACAAAATAAGTCCTGGTTTCTACTTGTTCGACTTGAACCCTTAAAGGTGGTGCCCCAGCATAATCGCAGTCAAATGACTGACACAAGTAATAAAAAAAAATGTAAGAATATATATATATATAAATAACTGTTGTTACTACTTCAACGTGGTTGTCCCAAATAGAACATTATTACTACTCTTTTTAACCCCAGGAGGACATCTCCTCCCGCTGGTTAATGACAGACTATCTTTGTTGGTAATGGTTATAACTGTCTGCTAGTCGTTAGTCCTAGTTTGCAATGTGTAAATAAATAAGTGACACAAAACTGCTGATCTTACACAAGCAAAGTAGTTATTAGGTTGTTCCGAAAATAATGGCCACTCTAAGTGTTGTGTTTTATCATAGTATTTTAATTATAATTTACGTGAGTTTCGATGTATGTACTTTAATAATTTTCTACTTATTTCAGACAGAAAACATTCTTAACGCATAGAGAGCCTTAATTATGAACA
Source organism: Octopus sinensis (assembly GCF_006345805.1). Taxonomy (NCBI): domain Eukaryota; kingdom Metazoa; phylum Mollusca; class Cephalopoda; order Octopoda; family Octopodidae; genus Octopus; species Octopus sinensis. The sequence continues at coordinate 159,147,395 of NC_042999.1, forward strand.
TAACAAAAAAGGAGCTTCGCTTACTTTTCTTACATGAATTCAAGCTTGGGCACAATGCCTCCCAAACTGCTGCCAATATCAACAGATCATGGGGACAGGGATCCACAAGATATCGCACCGTACGCAGGTGGTTTCAGAAGTCCCGTAGTGGTGATGAGAGCCTTGAAGATGAAGAACGTAGAGGACAATCAACAATTGAATGCAATTGTTGAGCAAAAACCTACGTCAAAATGTCAGAGAATTGTCTCAGGCACTTGGTGTCGGTATTGCAACGGTCTCACGCAATCTGCAGAAGATTGGTAAGGTGAAAAAGCTCGATAAATGAGTACTGCATGTGCCTAAGGAAAATCAAAAAGTTTGGGGTCTTGAAGTGTGCTCGATGCTCTTTCTGCGAAACATCAATGATCCATTCCCCTTTCTTGATCGAATAATCATTTGTGAGGAACAGTGGATCCTTTATGATAACTATAAACGTTCAGGTCAATGATTTTTCCCAAGCATTTCCCAAAGCCAAAGTTACATAAGCAAAAGATTATGGTGACAGTCTGGTGGCCTGCAATTGGTGTTGTCCATTACAGCTTTCTGGAAGCCAATTACACCATTACAGCAGAGGTTTACAGCAATCAACTCGCTGAAATGCATGTTCACTTGCATAAAATGAGACCTGCATTGGTGAATCGGCGTGGCCCAATTCTGCTCCGTGATAATGCAAAGTCACATGTTGCATGAATGACGCTGCAGAAACTCACAGCCTTAGGGTACGGGCTTTTACCACATCCTCCACATTCTCCTGATCTTTCACCCACTGGATACCATTTTTAAAGTATTTAAACAAGTTTTTAAGTGATAAAACTTTCAGGTCAAAAACAGAGGTGGAATCAGTTTTCAAAGATTTATTAGCATTAAAGCCAATAAATTTTTATCAGCGAGGCATAAATACTTTCGTTGATCGATGGCAAAGATGCATAGATGTTCACGGCTCGTACTTTGACTAATCAAAACATTATTTCTATTTTTAATTTTTCCAGGAATAAAATTATTTTTCTGAAATCCGCCATTATTTTCAGAACAACCAAATAGCTCTAAAATCTCTAATCGAGATGCAAGTAGTAACGGTTGTTACCACCTGACGGGGTTGTTGCATACAGAGCGCGTTTACTATTCTTTTTAACTCCAGGAGGACATCTCCTCCAGCTGATTAATGACACACTATATGTGTCCGTTGTACGTGTCCTCATGGGGCTAAAAGGAGTGTTAACAGTGTTCTGTATAGAACAACCCTGTTAAGATAGTAACAACAGTTACTTCTAAGTAGAGTTATTATATATATATATATATATATATATATATATATATATATATATATATATATATATATATATATGTATGGATGGATGTACATTTATATAGATATATATAGTGAGAATTTACAAAAAAAAAGACGAAGACGGGTGTGTAAACAACAAACAGATGTATTAGTTTAAGTGAGAAAGTAAGAAAGTCTTTTACGTTTCGAACCCACGCTCTTCGACAGAAAGGAACATATATATATGTGTGTGTGTGTATGTATATATATACAATTATATGTATATATGTATACATATACATACATATATATATATATATATATATATAGGCTAAAACAATGCGAACGCATTGTGACCAGCGATGTGTAACAACATCTGATGGTCTGGTCGGTCACGTGATCACGTGATATATATATATATATATATATATATTATATATATATATATATATATATATATATATATAATATATATGTATGTATGTATGTATGTATGTATGTATATGTATATATGAAAAATAATAAGGGTAGAAAATTTAGGTGGCCAGCATGCGTAATAAAGTCAATATACAACATATTTTTCATATAAATTAGTATACGTTTTTAAACACGAAAGAAGACCTTAACAGGCGACCTTACATACTGGAAAGTGCAGTTAAAGGCCCTCTAAATTTTCGACCCTTATTAGTTTTCACAGTAATATTTTCGTAATGTTGAAGAACATTGGTACACAATTTTAACTGTTATTATTATTTGTTATTAGGATTAACGGTTTTTTGAACACATAATATAATATACGTAATTGCGTTATGTTTTAGTTTTTATGGCATTAAATTCTCTAAATTGAAATGTTCTTCCAGATACGGTACTAATCGTTTATTTGTATGTGTATGCTAAGCACATCTCCCTTCCTATATAACTTGAAAACTCTCTTATCCCCCTATAATCAAGCTTTAAATATTTTAACTTCATGAATCTAAAAAGAATTATATATCAGGCGCAGGAGTGGCTGTGTGGTAAGTAGCTTGTTTACCAACCACATGGTTCCGGGTTCAGTCCCACTGCGTGGCATCTTGGGCAAGTGTCTTCTGCTATAGCTCCGGGCCGACCAATGCCTTGTGAGTGGATTTGGTAGACGGAAACTAAAAGAAGCCTGTCGTATATAGGTATGTATATATATATATATATATATATATATGTGTGTGTGTGTGTGTGTGTGTGTGTGTGTGTGTGTGTGGTGTGTGTGTGTGTTTGTGTGTCTGTGTTTGTCCCCCTAGCATTGCTTGACAACCGATGCTGGTGTGTTTACGTCCCCGTCACTTAGCGGTTCGGCAAAAAGAGACCGATAGAATAAGTACTGGGCTTACAAAGAATAAGTCCCGGGGTCGATTTGCTCGACTAAAGGCGGTGCTCCAGCATGACCGCAGTCAAATGACTGAAACAAGTAAATGAATAAAGAGTAAGAGTAAACGCAACTTGCATTTTAATCCAGGATTTAAAGATAAAAATACAACAACCCCTATTAATATTCCTATAGTTTATAAACCCTTTATCTCAATACGTAATCATTACCATGCAACAGAATAAATCTTACTAATAATGATAGCCCCAAACTAGCGATACAAACCTATCGCTACTGGTTTCCTATGGGATATATCGCATTTTGTATTATTTCAATAAGTAAGATCGTTTTAAGTTTTGTGTCACCAATTTGAAGAACGTAAACATTCTTACCATCACTCATAGATATTCTCTCATCCTGTATTATTTCAATGTAGCATATTTTTAAGTTCATTGGCTGCCTTATTCCCTAAAATAATTTGCACTATTTCTTTGCAATGAGCTTTCACCAACATTTCTCTAATATTATATGCTTTCATTTCCTTAGCAATTTGTTTTAAAACAAGCTAGCTAGCAGATCCCTTTCTGAACCACTGTTTTTTTCTTGTTTGTTTTTTTCGTGAAAGTAGAACTTGACTTCTTTTTAAGATCTGTTAGAAATCTCTTGTAATGAATCTAGTTTTCCATCAAACGAAAATGTTCCTTTGAAAATTTGTGCAGTAATTTGGCCCTACAACCCCATAGTACAGTTCAGTCCAAAAATATCTTCCCCAAATATCACTTCGCCCACATACCTTTTTAAATGTATTCTATCCAAAATATGATACTATGTTCGGTGGTAGAGCTGTACGAAATTTCTCTAAAACCTATCTCCTATTTACTCTTTGCTCTTTACTCTTTTACTTGTTTCAGTCATTTGACTGCGGCCATGCTGAAGCACCGCCCTTAGTCGAACAAATCGACCTCAGGACTTATTCTTTGTAAGCTTAGAACTTATTCTATCGACCTCTTTTGCCGAGCCGCTAAGTTACGGAGACGTAAACACACCAGTATCGGTTGTCAAGCGATCCAGGGGATGACAAATACACACACATACACACACACACACACCACACACACACACACACACACACACATATATATATATATATAATATATATATATATATATATATATATATATATATATACATATATACACGACGGTCTTGTTTTCAGATTCCATCTACCAAATCCACTCAAGGCTTTGGTCGGCCCGAGGCTATAGTAGAAGACACTTGCCCAAGGTGTCACACGGTGGGACTGAACCTGGAACCATTTGGTTGGTAAGCAAGCTACTTGCCACTTACCACACAGCTACTCCTGCGCCTATAGTATTGCTTCCTTTATAAATATGCCTGTGATGGTCATTTTCGTGCATAGCTTGGCCTTGATGTTCAACAAGATCTACAGATAAAAGTATTTCCGTTGTAATCATCTCACCTTCCTTTCAAGTAGTATATTTAGTACTTTATTATGAAATGCGTCCTTCTTTTAAAGCAGTTCAATTGATAATGCTGACACTCCCCGCTTGAATCTTTCCCTTATATCTGTGTTGCTATAGCTGATATATTTAAGAAAATCACGGAGAGTAAATTTATTGGGGATTTTGCATCTATGAAGCACTGTCTAAAGCATTAGCTTTTACCTTCACGACTATATCCCAGCCTTAAAACTGTTGGCTTTGCGCTTAAATCATAAGCCGTTGTTTTGTATAACTACTGCTGTATATAGCGGGGATATCTTTAATCAAGAAACATTTATTTAAATCGTACCCCACAACAGACACACTATATTTGGGATCACTTTAATCATGATAATAATAATAATTTATTTAAACAGCAATACGTTGTTTGAGGACATTTGGTTATCGTTTCCAACATGTTTAGCTATCACATAAATGTTCCATGCTCAGCCCAGTCACACTGTTTCCCAATTACGAAGTACTTTTTGTGACTAAACAAAATATACAGATTGGCAGGAACTTAACATTTGAGAATTTGATAGAATACATTTTTCCATATTTCTAATTTTACATCTATTTTCATTATCCCCTTAAGAATTATATCAATTCGTCTGTAAATTAACAAGAACTTGCTCTGTTCTATATCCGTTTTAATATCTATATTAAAATTTAGCTTCTTCGTGTCCAAAATACCAAAGATATTATGAAAGTTTCTTCAAAACAAAATTATAATAAAGTTTTGTCTGTATAGTCTTTAAAGAAAACTTTTTAAATCCGGTTTATAAATAATAATAGGCACAGGAGTGGCTGTGTGGTAAGTAGCTTGTTTACCAACCACATGGTTCCGGGTTCAGTCCCACTGCGTGGCATCTTGGGCAAGTGTCTTCTGCTATATCCCCGGGCCGACCAATGCCTTGTGAGTGGATTTGGTAGACGGAAACTGAAAGAAGCCTGCCGTATATATGTATATATATATATGTGTGTATGTGAGTGTGTTTGTGTGTGTGTGTTTGTCCCCCTAGCATTGCTTGACAACCGATGCTGGTGTTTTTACGTCCCCGTTACTTAGCGGTTCGGCAAAAAGAGACCGATAGAAAAATACTGGGCTTACAAAAGAATAAGTCCCGGGGTCGATTTGCTCGACTAAAAGCGGTGCCCCAGCATGGCCGCAGTCAAATGACTGAAACAAGTAAAACAGTAAACAGGAATATCAAAATTTCAAAAATTCTTCACTATTAAAGCTTGTAACAGTGATGATTGAGAAGAAAGCTTAAAACTGACTCAATGTTTAAACATCATTTCCTCTGGATAAATTGTAGAAATATTATATGAGATTAAAGACTTAAAAAAAAAAAATTTAGACAAGAAAAATTATGACTGTATTTAACGCTATTGTTATTTTAAAAGATATGAAGAAATCAATGAACGATCCTGACCTGGTGAGACCTGACGATGAATACAAAAGTCAGGCATACAGCTGCTGTTTTAAGAATCTGAAATTAAAACAAAAATGGCATAGTTTAATATATATTTATTCAAAACTGAATGTTAAGAAATAACGAAGCTCATAAAATATTAGTCATTAATATTATTTAGTTTTCCATTGATTAATCTTCAAAATATAAAATAAGGGCATAAGAATCCCGAACAGTGGCATGTAACTGAAAATAAACAAATATTCAGTGCATATGGCTCGGTCCCACACGTATTACTTATGAGAACTATGTACCGCTTCCACATTCCAGACAAAGTAACCAAAATAATGAGGATGTTTACACCTGGACATTTTACAACTGATTGGCACCGATTGGAGATTGGCATTGCTGCTGGCTATACAATACCTGCCACGTGGTTTATCTTAGTCATGGAGATGATTTTGAAAACCGTGGATTTTTCGGAACAGATCGCCCATGCACAATCGCATAAGAAAGCCTTCAAGGACGGTGTGAAACTTGTATCAGGAGATAAGCAAATCATGCAGAGTGCCCTTTTGAGACTGGAACGAGCTTGTGAGGTGGTCAAGGATGCGGTTTAGAGTGTTATACATCTTGCTGAGCGATTGCTGCAGTAGTGATTTTATACAGCTAGATTTCGCTGCACAGCTGAAACTCCTCTGTTCAGCGATACATTGTGGACATGGAGCTTTACAACTAATAGTCACTGAACTTCAGCATCATTTTCATCAAACAAGTCTCTGTGTCTGGCATTAGCATATCCCAGTGCTTCGGCAGCACATTGAAGAACCTATACTGGAAAATTTTCCCCTATTGTCAATGCTGGACAAGCGAGTCTGAAGCTCTTTCCTCGACACAGCATCACATATCTTGTGGACGTTCAGATGCCGAGGAATATCAACTGGCTCTCTTCTCTCTTTCACTCTAATCATCATCCGGAACTTTGCTGGCACCAGACTGTGGCCTGTTCAGCATTCCGATCCGGGAAAGGACTTGACATTACAAATGTCATAGATGTCAGGCTTGAGGATGCTGACATAATCCAGCAAGTACCAAACTTTAGACTTTGGATGCATTCACGTTGTTCTGTGATCACCTTTGTGCATAAAATGAGTGCTTGCGATGTAAAGTTCATGTTCATTGCAAAGCTCCATCAGCATGAGACAATTGCTATTCATTTTCCCTACACCAAAATGTCCTAGAGAGCTCCATGCTTGTCAGTCTGTTCTAGCCTGGCATAGACCCCCGCAGTAGAATAAATTTATCAGAATTGAGGATTTTCATAATTATGGCTCTCAGCTGGGTACAAAACATAATTTTATCTTCATCACAACTAGTCAAAGTAGGAGCGTATACACTTATTAGAGTAGCAAACCGTCCACCATCCAGGTGCAATCGCAGAGCCATTAGACGTTCATTTATAGGAAAAGATAGACCCTCCAACTTCTTAAGGATCGAACTTCAAAGCCAACCCCAACCTCTCTGCACTCCCACTTCTACCTCTACCACCCTTTCCGTAAAAGGATGCATCCACCTTCTACTTCCTCAAGCTGACCGTTACCTTCTATACGAGTCTCTGAAAGTGCAGCTATATCAATGTTATAGCGGTTCAGCTCGTGAGCAACGAGTGCAGTGCGTCTTTGAGGCCTACAATCAATCTTGTTATCCAAGAGTGCGCACGTTCCAACAAGAAATGTTCAAGTTCCATTCAGATCCATATTCTGAAAGAAAAACGTCTTTCTTTTTCGAGTGCAGAGTGGACATCCGTCAGTCGCGCTAAATTGACCAGGTTTTTGGTTCGCCTTTTCTCGAACTTCCCCGGCCTCAGGTTGAGCAGTGTCTTCTTCAAATGAAGCTACTCAGACACCCATGCAGCAGCAACCGAATCCTATCGCTGCCTTGGGCAACAAAGAGACGACTTAATATCTAGCAAGGGCCGCCTATGTGCAGGACGCTGACTACATGCTTCGAACCCGTCAGGTCTGCATGTTTCCCCACTTCCCATTGCCGCAGCATTTCCGAATAAAAATGAATAAATATATACTAAAAATAAAGATACATATATGCTGAAAATAAAATAACTATATATCGGGAGAAAAAAAGCAACTCATATCGCGCAGAGGTTAGCAATGCCTGTGCAGAGTTTTAGGTCCAATAACACTTGCACATAACTTCATAGATCCTCTCCACTCTTCTGACATTATCCAGAGACAAGCCAGAGCGAGATGTCTGGTGCCAATATGAGTCGCAGCTCAGGGATGTGGGAGCGCCATGATCTCTAGCACAAACCAAAGATTTCCAAAATGTCCAATGCCATTCCCAGCATATAAGGTTTTATATTAAAGTGATCTTCTTCTGGAGACATGCTTCAAGAGAGGCTGAATGATGCCTCACTCCCAGTGATCTTCTAGCTCCATCTCGGAATTTTTGTGTATCCACACACATACACATACACACACATATATATATATATATATACGTTTACATGCATACACACAATAACATACATACATACATACATACATACATACATACATACATACATACATACATACATACATACATACATACATACATACATACATATCGGCTAGTAGTTCAAGTATCCGAAAAGAGGATAAAACTGTACAGCAGTAAAACTCAGTAGGTGGTCTGTTATGGTCAAAGAATGGATATTCATTTTGCACCTACAAAAGCCCCTCAGCGGAATAGACAACTTGTCCGACTCGTTGGCTGGAGGTGCATAAGTCTCTACAACTAGAAATTTGAAAATATTTTGATCAATTAGGATTGTAGGCAAAAAACCGGAAACGAAATACTACTGTACGACAGTACATCAGATCGAGAAGGAGTTATCAACTTTGGATCGGTCCAAGTTGCGTCTAAAAGGGGTCAGTGTTCAGCATATGGACGATAATTTTTCCCTAGTCGGCAAAAGGGAAATTTCGATGCTTTAAACGCAAATCTTTTCTCCGGCGTTTTACCTACAAATCATCTTTTTTTTGAAGTTTTCATATGTATGAGAAACTTCTGTGTCTTATATGTAAGTAAATATATATACATATATACATATATATATATGTATATAGGCGCAGGAGTGGCTGTGTGGTAAGTAGCTTGCTAACCAACAACATGGTTCCGGGTTCAGTCCCACTGCGTGGCATCTTGGGCAAATGTCTTCTGCTATAGCCCCGGGCCGACCAATGCCTTGTGAGTGGATTTGGTAGACGGAAACTGAAAGAAGCCTGTCGTATATATGTATATATATATATGTATGTGTGTTTGTGTGTCTGTGTGTGTCCCCCTAGCATTGCTTGACAACCGATGCTGGTGTGTTTACGTCCCCGTCACTTAGCGGTTCGGCAAAAGAGACCGATAAAATAAGTACTGGGCTTACAAAGAATAAGTCCCGGGGTCCATTTGCTCGACTAAAGGCGGTGCTCCAGCATGGCCGCAGTCAAATGACTGAAACAAGTAAAAGAGAAAGAAAAGATATATATATATATATATATATATAAATACATACATACATATATATATATATATATATATATATATATATAATATATATATATATAAAGCTTCCCGTTATATATATATATATATATATATATATATATATATATATATAACGGGAAGCTTTATGAAAACAAACAAAAGACGAAGGCAGGTATAGTACAAACAAACAATTGTATTGGTATGGCGCTCAGGAATATAAATAAAACAAGTCTTTTACGTTTCGACCCTACGCTCTTCAACAGAAAGATACACAGAAAAAAATACACGGAGAGAAACAAGGAGAGAAAAAAATGCGTGCAGAAGCTAGCGAATCAACATGGCGATCATATATATATATATATATATATATATATATATATATATATATTATATATATATATATATATATATATATATATATATAATATATATATATATACATACATACATATATATATATATATAGTTCTCCCATTCTTCCTGATTGTTAAACTAACGCGCTTGTTGTTCTTTCACGTCTTCGTCTTTTGTCTTCTGTAAATTTGAGCTATATATAAATGTAGAGATAGATACGTACATACATACGCACATACAAAATACATACATACATACATACATGCATACATACATACATACATACATACATACATACATAATACATATGTGTGTGTGTGTTAACGATTTTACTGCTAACAATATATTCTTGTTATACATTGCAAATTTTCGTCCTAGGAAAATATACGTGTTTTTTTTTTTGTTTTTTTTTTAAATCTAACACGAAATATATTTTCGGTCTTAAATAATCTGCACGTTGGCAACACTTTTTAAGTGCATATTTTCTTTACACATTGTAATTTTTAATGCATTCAAAAATATTTATGACTCTTAAAATCACAGATACAAAATTTTATTGCTCCAGACAAAAGTTTCTCACATCATCATCATATAATTTATTGTTACATATTATTTCGGTTGTGTATCTCAATGTAAAATTGTCCATTTAAAAATTTTATATGGATTGCTTTTTTCAGACATTTTATGTTTATAAAATTTTATTTGGATAGCTTTTGTCAGACATTTTATGTTTATAACGTGTAGGGCGTTATTTTTATATATATATATATGTCATTCCTCTTAAAGAGTAGACATCTCACCAAGTGAAAAAGAGTGGTAATGTTTAAAACAGTTCTGCTAACCCTATAGAAATATAATAAAGTATAAACAAGCTGCGTTAGTATTATATAAACTACTTGCAATATAAATTTATTGTTCTTCCTTCAGATGTTCTGCAAAAATATTTTCTGTTCGAAAGTTATGACACTTTAACAACAAAATGATCATGTAGTTGAAAGAGAAATCGAATTTGTGATTAATCTTCATGTGTTTATGGTCAAAAACATTGTATCAGACACGAGATTCCAATAGAGAAGCGCAGAGAAAGGGAGGATAATTACTTTCATAACTAATGTAACTGTTGTATGGTTCTGTAATTACCCGTCAAAAAAGATTGTAGTCAAATTAATTTGACCAATTTCATTGTGAAAATGCAAAATCGAAAGACAGAGAGGAAGATATAAAGAAAAAGAAAGAGTGAATGTGAAATACGTTAGTATAGTGACTTCTTCCTTAGTTTTTAATTTCGTGTTGTTAGCAATTATAAACGCTTGAGCTACTGTGTGTCAACATTGACATACGTTGCTGAGACCGACGTAAACTACTGGTAAAGTTCACAGCATTTTCTTCTTTTTGTTTGCAAACAGAACTTCGCAATCAGCAATTTGAAGAGTGAGCTTAATGCTGACATCATCAGTTGATTAGTTGTGCTTTTGAAAGTTCTTAATGATCACGCTTTCCTGAACTCAGTCAATTTAATGCGATTGATTATTTATCAAAATTTCCCTGTTGGAAATAACAAACCCTAATATCAAATTTACGTAAAGATCTACAATATGTCTAACAGATAACTTTACAAAAACTGTGTCCAGGAAAGAGGTGTGTATTGTGTATTAAAAATACAAAAAAAACGAATGAAGTATTTAAAAGCAGCTCTACTCTATTCATAATTTTTAAAAATCCCAGCTAAAACTTGAGAATTGCCTAATTGTAATACAAGAAATCTTTATATATATAAGTCAAGTTGTGTGTCTGTCTCCTACGATTTAAATTCGTAACTACTCCCACAATTTGCGGTGCAGTTTAACCAAAACCGGGTATCTTATAGTCGTGATTCATATCGAGCCCTTCTGGGTATTAGCGCGCGTCTACGATGAGTCTACGATTTAAAACAAAATTACCATCATTTTTTCCATTTTAATGCATTTTTTGGCTATTATATGAGGGAAGTAACTCTCTAAAAATGTCTACGATGAGTCAACGATTTAAAAAAAAATTTACCATCATTTTTTTCCATTTTAATGCATTTTTTGGCTATTATATGAGGGAAGTAACTCTCTAAAAATGTCTACGATGAGTCAACGATTTAAAAAAAATTTACCATCATTTTTTTCCATTTTTAATGCATTTTTTTGCTATTTTTTGGCTATAACTCTCTAAAAATGCTTATATAGTTATTTCCCTTACAAACCCGAGCAACGCCGGGCGATACTGCTAGTCGTAAGTAAAAGAGTAATATAGAGTACCACACACAAGTGGAGAAATCCTTCACCGTTGAGATTTTCAGAAAATATATTAAATTTCGATGATGCATTTACTAACAGCTTTTGAACAGAATGATCCATTCAGTAAGTGATTGCCTCTTGCATTAATAACTGAGTAATTTTACTCACTTAAAAATTCTTAGCGCTTACTTGACAATGCTTCCTCCCCTGTAATATTGATATAATAAATTCGGTTCCTTCCAATAGTCTCATGAAATGTGTATGAAATACCTTTTATTTTATATCCAGCATGTCGTTCCTTTTATTGTAGAATAAAGCCAAACTATTTTGAAGATATTCAGAAACCAAATGAAAATAGGGGGTTGATTAGCAACTTTTTATAAAGTGGGAACGAAATATTGCAATAGGTTTAATGTTCACTATCTTAATTTTTTTAATATCTTAATTAGATTAATAAATAGACAGTATTTACTCTCTTAAGTATTCTTATTTATCACATTAGTCTCGGCGCTTGTCTGCGCATCATCAACCTCGGCATGCTCAGCCCTCCTTTTAGCGGGTGTCTGACCATCGGAACACTTCCTTTCCACAGGAAGCGGAAGAGGATGCCTTCCAGGTTGGTGATATAGGGTCGGGACAAGGCACGACGGTCAGATGGTAGTAGATGACGGACGCGATGTACGCGTTCCCCACCTTCGCCCGACCTTTTAGGAACAGCTTCCTCTCGGTCCATTGCCGGGTGAGAATGGCTACCCTACTCGTTATCTCGTCCCAGTTCTTCTCCGTTTGGAGGTCCGGACCAAACCAGACCCCGAGCAATTCGACCGGACCCTCGGTCCAGCGTCCCACGACGGAGGCGTTGCTGGATGGCATGGGCTTGCTTCTCCAGGTGCCGAGCCGAAAGCCCACTGACTTTTCCCGGTTAATTTTCGCTTCTATTACTGCTTCATAGTCATTCAGCGTCTCGCTGACCAGCTCGATGCGGTCGTGGCCAGACATCATGACCCAATTCTCGCATCCCAATTCTCGCGGAATGCCCCTCAGCATTGCCAGCTTTCACAGTAGTGGCTCGAGGTCAATACGTACAGAAGCCACGAGAGAAGGCATCCCTGACAGACCGAACGTGCTATGTCGAATGGTGTCGATAAATGTCCATTCACGCGAATTAACGAACGGATGCCTTTGTATAAGGCAGCGATCCAGCCGCGAAAAACGGACCGAAACCAGCCGCTATGAGGACAGCCTCCAAGTATCGATGATCTCCCCTATCGAAAGCTTTGGATTGATCTGAATTGATCAGTGTCCCATCCATGCCAGGTTCCTTAACTATCCTGTCTATGATGTAGCACATGAGGTGGAGGTTGTCATGGATGCTCCGACCCGGCACGACGCACGTTTACGCCTTGTCGACTTATTTCTCGATGACTAGCACTTTGGCCAAAATTCTCAAGTCTGCATTGAGCAGAGTGATGGGCCTTGTTTGGACATTTCTTTAGCAGCGTTACAACTCCTCGGCTCACAAAACTGGGGATGCTCCGATTTGCTGCCAGTTGCAGTACACTGTTGCCAAGACGCCTCCAAACAAGTCTGGCATACAATTGTAAAGCTCGGTCATTTGTCCTTCGTGCACTCTGCCATCACGTTACACACGTCCGCGCTGTGATAGCACCTTCGCAACATTCTGCCTTTCTTGCCGAGAGTCGTGGCAGGCTATCCAGGTAGGCACTGAAGTCGACCCTGCGTCGTTCTCACTAGCCACTTGTCCCCAAAGGTCGGGCAAAGTGCTGCTGAAGGCCTCACACGTTTTGCTAGGCTCGAGTTATTCGCGCCCCCGTTCATCCATCAGAGACCAAATGGTAGCTTTGTTGACCTGTTCCGTCTCCACCACCCGGGCCTCTCGCACGGTTCCAACACCTTTGTTTCTTAGAGCACGCATCCTAGCCCTCATAACGCACCCTTCGTTTGGGGCGTTGAAGTGTAGGTCGAAGGCCAACTTCGCCGCCAATATGTTGGATGAGATGCCACTTCTAATCGTCTCTTCTAGTTTCTTAACTAGCTCACCCTCTATTTGTTTCTGTCTATCGCTTGCGATTTGTTATACCTAAATGAATCGGCTTTTATTGCTCTCTTGAAGGCAAACCGCCATTTGTTGTTAATGATGGCTCCTGTTAAATGCCTCTTCACTAGCGTGCTAATCCGGTCTCTGAAAACCTCTCTCTACGGGAAGGACAGACAGAAGACAGACAGACAGACAGATAGATAGATACACACACACACACACACACACACACACACACACACAGATATATATATATATATATATGTATACGTAGGTAAGTGGGTAGGTAGGTAGGTAGGTAGGTAGGTAGGTAGGTATGTATGTATGTATGTATGTAGGTAGGTAGGTAGGTATGTAGGTAGGTAGGTAGGTAGGTAGGTATATGTACATGTTTATAACCCACCTGTATGTAAAAATGGAATATATTTTCTCAATAAACCTACGTTTACTCTCCAGAGATTTGCCGAATATGATTTTCAATCCATATGCATTTCTAACAACAAAAGAAAATTATAATCATTCCCCAAAATCAATATCTGCTAAATATTTATAGCATTTTGTGCTGATACACTCAGCGAACAATGTATGATATCTTCTTCGAACTTAATTATTGATTGACATCCTTATTTCATGTTCTCTGACTGAAGAAAATTAGATTTTTTTTATTACCAACGAATATGTAATACGGTACTTTCCCATAATCAATTGACATCCTTATTTCATGTTCTCTGACAGAAAAAAACATCTGATTTTTTTTTTATTACCAACAAATAGGTAATATGGTATTTTCCCATAATCAATTTAATAGAAATGTTTTCAGTATTCTATTGTGGGTGTCACTTCAGGTTTTGAAGTGGATAGTTATAGCTCGAGTCCGATGTATTTTCTTCAGAAAGCAACTTGGGAAGTTGAGATACTAAAAGTTCATCAGTAGTAATGACCCTTAACATCTCTGGCCTATTGGAGTATTTTCTTGCAATCCATCCAAGCTACAGAAGTTACCTGGAAGAAGCTTTTTCTTCATATATATATATATTGTGTATATGCATTTTGGAAAGAAGCATGTTTATCATGGCAGCATTAAACTATTTTAAAGAAATTTTTGTTTTTAAGGAGAGCGTAACTTCAAGATGAAAGTACGTGACTTGTAGCTGTAGCTGCTTATTAAGGAGAGAGATCTGTTATCGTCTGCCTTCAAACGTTCTTTGTCACAATTCTGCCTGCGTCACATTTACACAATGATTAATCTGCAATTCTTCAAACCTGAGCATCAGCTGCACGAATGTAATCTGTTTGGAAAACCTCTAAATGTCATCAGCTTAGTTCTTACCCCTAACCGAAACCATAAACAAAAATAATCAAAAAATATACTTGATTAGTTATGGAACTTAATCTGAATCCCTGTTTCCACAATTCATTAGCTATTCCTTCCATGTCACAAGCACACTAAGCTATTTTTAACGTCACGGGTGTTGCTTTATTCTGACAGGTATGTATATTGTCAAATTACAATGAGCTAAATTACCTAATTGGTTTACTTAGACTATTGAAATAATATTTTCCTCAACTAATAAGCATGCATTGTAAACATATACAGTAAAACAAGTTTTTTTGCACACACAAGATAAGTGAGGTCGTTAGAGAAAATAGATTTATCGTATTATATAAGTCGGTCTGAGAACTTTGAATCTTTGTGAATTCTAAATCAAACTTTTAACAAATAACCTCTTAGTAAACTATGAGCGTTAACATATGCATGATGTAAGATCGTTACAATTCTCGTCCACCATCAAATCTAAATTAAAAAGAATTGGTTTCACAAATAATCTAGTGATTAAACTCGAATTTCGATGCAATTGATTGTAATAGGAAATGCATTGCTTCCTCGATAATAATGGGGGAAAATACATCCAATATTTTGTACATTTTGATAAGACCTAATAAAGATATCAGGAATTGGCTATATTTCAACAATGTGATTATACATTGTTACGTTAATATATCATCGAGGCATTTCATAAATATTAAGGAGATATTGATTTTAGGAATACTTTCATCTTCCGTCCTTGTTGACACAAGTTCATAACTAAAGAATAAAGGCAAATTAGCGAGCATATATATTGGTAGCAACACACACGCATATGTACCTACACACAGGCACACATACATACATACATACATACATACATACATACATACATACATACATACATACATGCATGCATACATACATACATACATACATACATACATACATACATACATACATACATACATACATACATACATGCATGCATACATACATACATACATACATACATACATACATACATACATACATACATACATACATACATACATACATGCATACATAATACATACATGCGTGAAGTAAATAGACGTACATGAACTGAAGCAAAACAACTTTTAGTTAATCTAAGCCAGATTATGTACCAGTAAATTTAAAGACAAAGGTCACAAAATCATGAAAAAACATAAAGTCAGTGAAAGAGGGACGTTAAATAACAGAGAAAATGTAGCATTTGATGATATATTGGGCTGAGTGGTGCATGGCACCAGCTCTAAGTATCTGCTGAAAATTATAAATATCGTGGTCGGTAGTATTAGTAGAACAATATGTAACATCAGAGCGAGACAAAAAGGAAAGAGGGAAAAGAAAGGCTAAAAATGAATAGATTCATAAAACTCAACCTCACATGGTAGGGAAGATTTTCGATGACAAAAGCACACGTCTTTTTACTCTCCTCTACATTAAACAAGCGTGCTCGTTTCACGTTAACAATATCTAGTATCAATCTTAAACTTTTCATTTGTCACTCTACTGCGTGCTTAGCTAGAATGACTTTCTAAATTTACAGGGGTTGGACAAAATAGCATCATAGCATCAGAATTTTGAAATATCTATAACCCGCCAAAAGCTTGGTTATTTTTATGTTTTTTATTTATTATTAGTGTTGCTTAATATGTTCTGCTAAAATTGCTGTTTCTTTTCAGATATCATCAGAAAAAGGTCATTGAAATTCATTAAAATGACGGATCTATCGGACTTTCAAAGAGGTCAACTTGTTAGTGCTCGTATGGCGGGCGCTAGCTTAACGAAAACAGCCGAAAAATTTGGTGTATCAAGAAGTACTGTCTCGAAAGTAATGACATTCTATAAGAAAAGGTGAAAAACCTCCTCGTCGAAACAAAACTCCTGAAGAAAACTAAAACTTTCAGATAGGAACCGTCGGATTCTTACGTGAATTGGTAGAAAGCATCACAAAAATACAGATCCCAAAATTACTGCAGAGCTTAATGACCACCTCGAGAACCCAGTTTCCACAGAAAATGTTCGCCGGGAACTGCATAAAGCCGGATTTCACAGGAGGGCTGCAATCAGAAAACCACTACTTTCAAAAACAAACATTGAAAAGCGTTTAGAGTGGAGTAAAAGCCTACAGATTTGGTCCCAAGAGCAGTGGAAGAAAGTTATTTTCTTGGATGAGTCATCCTTTACCTTATATCCGACCAATGGCCGTGAATACGTGTGGAGACAGCAAAAAGAAGCATCTAACCCAGACTACCTTCTTCCAACTGTTAAATATGGAGACGGATCTGCGATGATCTGGAAGGGGGCTATATCTTGGACGTCTGTCGGCTAAATGGTTTCCCTTCATGGCAGAATTAATAGTCAAGGCTATTTAAGCATTTTATCTGATCAAATTCATCCTATGGTTGCGGAACTGCTTCCGGAGGGAAATGCAATCTTTCAGGATGATAATGCACCAATTCCCACAACTAAAGTTGTTACTGAAAGGCACGAGGAACATTCTAGTGAAGTTGAGCATCTTATCTGGCCACTACAGTCCTCCTTATCTCAATATTATTGAACATTTAGGATTCATTTGAGAAAAACAAGTAAGGAGTCGATATCCTCTACCATCATCACTATAAGAACTGGAGATATTTTTAACTGAAGAATGGACAAAAATTCGTTTGGAAACAATTCAAACTTTGTTCGAGTCCATACCTCGTAGAATTCAAGCTGTAATAACTCCCATAGGCGGTCCTACCCCATATTAAAATAAATTTGTTTGAAATTTTAAGCTGTTTCCATTATTTTGTCCAACCCCTGTATCATTGGGTACATCTAATTTGCGATGAAAATGTTTATTTAATCTTTACAAATAAGTTACTTTAATAATTTGTTTTACAAGATTACTTGTTACAATCAACAAATAAATTACATTTACTAAGAATCTTTCCATATTTATCAACTGCTCAGAAAATGTAATATACTAACTTAACAAGTGTTCAGGTAACATATGGTGTAACTGCAACCTATAGCATAATATATATTTTATAATGTAAGTTATATTCATATACATTCACTTACATATACACATGTGTGTATATGCGTGGACGTGTCAGGTTGTATGTGTGTGCATTTATGTTATTGTTTTTTAGTATAGATTTTTGCAGTCACTTTCGTAGGTTTGACATTCGATTTTATAATTGGGTCATTCAAAATCCCGGAAAATATATAGCGCCATGATATTGATCATTCAAATTCGTTTTTCACTCACACAGTTTTGCATTTCGGTCAAAGAATTTACATCATTCAAATTAAAACGCCAGTCGAAAGCATTCAAATTAGTCGGAACGTGAAAAAGCGTCTTTTCGAGCATTCAGGTTCGTTTCGGAGCAATCTATTTAACATTTCGAGCAATCAAATTAGCACGATAGCTGTTTGGGTTTGTCCTTGTTTGTCCCCTCTATGTTTAGCCCCTTGTGGATAATAAAGAAACAGATAGCTGTATGATTATTGTTATCATAGTCATGTGTTTTCATCCATTATTTACACTTTGAGCACTCTATTGTGCACACGTCCTTTCTATTTATTCTTTTACTTCTGCATATGTACAGGTATTTATTGTCAAAGATTTAATAAAATCGCATTCGCAGCCTTTACAATCATGTTAAAAGAAATTCAAAATTACAACAAATGCTCATTTTCTTTGATTTTGAATGCATTATGTTGTGATATTTGTTCTTCTTTTGCATAATATGCTTTGTTTGGAAAAGTATATATTTCTTTGATTTTGCATTTTTTTCTTTCATTGGGGAAAGGGTGCTTCGTGCACCAAGATAATTATTAATTTACAGTCTTGGTAAGGAGTGTGCGTTTGAGAGGATTTAGCCGTCTATTTTCTGGCGGTCGATCCATGCCTGGGTGTGTCTATACCAACGAACACAATTTTCTGGAGTGTTAGTGTCGATGTTGTATCACCTTGCGACCTGTTGTATTACATATGCTCGCCGTTCGTCCATGGTCATGCCGGGTTCTTCTGCAACTGCCCGGTAGCCAACCCTTGGCTGCAGCTCAGCTCGAGCAAGATCCCGCTTGACAGCCGACTTAAAATCAGAATGCGCCATTTCTGGACAATTAAGAAAAAGGCGAGTAGGAAGGCAGGAGTTTCAGACTGCTCCATGAGTTGGCGTCGGCTGGGAGCTCGGCACGAACATGTAGCCGCACGTTGTCATATAATTCAAGGAGACGGATTCATTTGATGGAAACAGGTCAGCACATGATCGAACTGTTTCCCCCAAGAACTCCTCGGAAGAGTTTCGTGTAATGGTATCGTTCGCAATGGCGTGGTGAACCAGGCCGATTACTTTCGACACCGCGAACGTGATGTTGCAGTTTTTCCCAAGCTGACCGTTGACAACTCAGTGAACAGGAGCACCTCGAAAACTCGTCCAAAAGACCGCCTGGTTCAAATGTTGCACCCACATTCATCAATGAATACGCAAATGCCGACGACTCCCTCTTCCATGAACTAATACGCTTACTCATAACGCTTTTCCAGAGTTTTGGGGGCATTTCTTATATCCGGGACGTCTTCGGCCAACGTCATAGTTATATCAGTATTCCATCTTGAGCCCGTGAAATTGCAGACACGGAAACAGGCGGCTTCCAGGCAATGCTGCCTCTAAGACCCTCTTCATTCGTTGAAGAGTTGCGAGTCGGTCGGCACCAATAATCACCTGAAGCCTGGCTCACATTTCCTCATCAACCTTAACATGGTGGGCACCTCCTCTGAGCAATATATGAAGCCTCCCAGACCGTATGTAGGTCACTACTATGGATCGGGCAGTATTCCTTTTAATGCCAAATGTGTCTGCCAGTTACAAGTAATTAGTCTGATGCTCCATGTGAGGACCACAAGACTACAGTATCCAACATTACCATTTCTTTGACCATTGCATAGAGATTTCTCTGCTACTTCTAGCAAGCAGCGTGCCCAAGTAGATCTTGCTTTCCCGTTCGTGTTACCGTAGTTTGTGTATATATCGTACGTATTAGTAGCATACAATTAGTGAATTATAGTATGTATTAGTACCGTGCACGTATAATATGTATTAAAAGTATAAAATAATTTAAGTAAAATATAATTTACAGGACGCTGGAATAATTTTCGTATAATACAAAGACAAGGAAGTAATCAGGATTCGCGACAAACCATATGTAAGACTATGGATCCCATTATTTAGGAAATATATTCAAAGAATGCATTTTTCATCAAAATTATACTCATGCTTATTGCTGCATTTGTTCGCAGTACCCAAAGTTAAGAATGAAGATTTGATAAGAAATATTTATCGGTAGCTTGGACAAGAACTGGACTATATGAATTGAATTATATCCAGCTCAACACGATGTAATTTTCCAGCCATATATAAAGCAAGTATATAAACATTTGGAGTATTCTGTATTTACCTGATAGTTACTTTTTCAAATATTATGGATGAATATTCTTTTAAATTGTTAACGATTGACAAGTTAAATACTCAATCGTACCATGTATAAAAATCATTGGCATCAAATCTGACGACAAAGATTTTAAGTAGTTAGAAATAATTACTGTTCGAATACTGTACACGAAATCAAAGTTGATTAAGCGCATAGTTTAGGTGTTTCCAGCAATTAAAATTACACTACCATTATAATAAATGCGATTTGGCTTTGATAGATTGTTGAATTAAAAAGAAATATTCCAATGATTTGAAATATGTTCCAGGTGTGAGTGTTACGAATATGAATTTTGCTTCCATTATATAGATGCAAATATATGTCAAACTTTTGCCAAACCCAGCGACATCACTCAAATTCTTGACGTGTCTTTGAAAAGTTTCTGTTTGATTCAGTTATTCTATTATGCATATCTTCCAGGAATATTTTGGCTGAATTTCTGTTGAGTACCTGAATAAAACATTTTACAACCAATAATATAACGAATAAGTGCTTATCAGATTTTCTACCATATTACAAAGAGATAAATAAAAATCAATATTTGTTTTAGTTTAGTATACACATACTCGAACGCACATATACATATATGGACATACGTACATATGTGTGTGTGTGCGTATAAAACAGCATTTGTAATAGATAAAATATTGAACGCTGCAGACACTATATACTGATAAGGATATATGCGATTGAATGGGCACCAAAGGTAGTTGAATATTTATTCTAAATTTTTCAAAGAATTTTAAGTAATGAGTCAGACACATTGTGAATACATAAAATTATATTGTGAATTATACTTTTTCTCGTGATTAAAACACATACGTAGATAGGAAGATAGGCACATATTCGGTACATATCCAAATGCATAGCAGAAAAAAATTGCAGATGCTTAGTGTTTTATGTATATATTAATATCCACAATTATCTATAGTCACTCTTATCAGTAGCTCCTCCAGTTTTTCTGTCACCAATCACGTGCTCCACCTCTTCAACTCCACATCCTGGTTACTCCCATCTATTTCATGATGGATCTAAAATCCCTCTATAATATTATACCACATCTCGTGCAATTCGCTGTTTTCAAGTATTTTCTGGAACGCCACACATGGGCTCAGTACTTGTCGCTACCTCTACCTTACTGAATTTGTTTTCATCCCTACCAGTTTCTGGTTGTTGAAAATTTCTGCTAGCAATATGTACTTCAAATTCCACCTTTTCTACTCTCCTCACACATGAGCTATATGGTCGTTATGTCGATGCTTCAATTGGCATTATCTTCCTTAACTCTGAATTGATAATCTCCTTTATTGCCCTTCTTCACTCTTTCTCTACAACCTTAGCATAGGTCACTACTTTCTCTGCTATTAACTTCCAAACCATCTTTGTTTCTATTAGCCTCTCTCCTTCCGTACTTTAAAGATCTATTCATTGCACTCCCAGTGAATCTATCTTCTACTTATGCTTCTTCCGCTTCCTCTGAAAGATGTTTTCGAGAATAAGTCGCATCAAGTTGTCCACCACTTCTTACAATGCCAGTGACCAGTGACGTTGCGCATTGTGATGTTTTCATTTAAGATCGTACTTTCTGTATTTTGCCCTATAGCTGTTTCACTACAATCTTCTTTGGCGTTTGCCTTGTTCGACACGCTCAGCACATCTTATAACAAAGTATACGTCCACTCTAATCCAAAACTTATAGTCTCACATTTTTCTGAAACATATCTCTACTTCTTCAAATGCAATAGCACTGTAAATAATCTGTAAGCCTATAAGTCAGCTTCTCGTTATCACCCATAAAACACAAACTGAGTCGTTCGTATGCTCCCGTTTCCTTCATCAGAAACATCACTGCACAATATGGATCTAGTTTGTAATTCAATTTGATTACGTTTTCACGCACCTCCAAGAATGCCATACACTGTACCACATGCCAGGCCAGGTCTGTAGCTTATTGCATCTAAGTAACAATGACCCGAAATTGGCTGATCGTTTTAGGGCAAATTAGTTACACGTTCGACGTGACAACGTCAAATCACTCAGGCTTGGCTCAACACTGGAATTTTCTAGCAACTATAAGAAACATTTTACAGTTTTGGGGTTTGTATAAGAGCATCAACAACTGTTTGACAAAATTGTCGCGAACAAGTAATCATCTGCTAAAGTACAAATACCCAGTCTCGTCTCAATTTTACTTACTTTCCTGAACACCACCACCACAATATGAACTCAGATAAGCACCCATGCATATACTTCCTACACTCGTGCATTTTTGCTAATCCATGTATACACATTGCCACACAATAATCACATGCTCGAAATCTTATGTCATGTCACGCTTTATTCGTATTACAGATTTACACTAAAATATTCGTATACACAAGTGCATACATCCGAACATAGCATTTTCATTTACTGATTGAAATTAAAAGGAGAGAACATCTACAGTACCCCTTCTTTATGACCACTTACAAATGTTATCTTCTCTTCCAGATGAAGCCTAACTACATTTCAAATTATAAATACCAAATCTACTTGACATTTTCTTTTCATCAACAATGTTAATTAGCCAATGTTCCCATGATAAATTAATACTTAGAATTAAACGGATGATGTTAGTTTGTCTACTTAATTTAAAATGCTAATCAACTACAGAATATATATTCCATTAGCATTCTTTTTAGAAATAAATATTTAAGTACATTTAATTCCCTTTAAGATTATATAAATGAAAAGCGAAGGGAAAATTCTGAAGTATCTGGCCTGTCGAGAGATGCAATACATCAAAGCACCATGTGTTTATGTGTGCGTGTGTGTGTACGTGTCTGTGTACGTGTGTGTTTGTGTTTGTGTGCGTGTCTGTATGTCTGTCTGTGTGAGTTTTCATACATATACATCTATCCATCTAAAGTATATGCATTTCTACTCATATATATATATTAAATTAGAGATAAAACCACTATTAGGCAAATCAAAGTGAAAATCATAAGCCAATACATAGAAATAAAATTAATTAAAAAATATAAAATATAAAAAATATAAAATTCCAAATTAAAATAATTAAATTAAAGTCAAAATTTTAAAAATTATTTAAATAATTTAAACTTATAAATTTTAAATATATATATATATATATTATTAGTGAATTGAAGAAATGGAGTTGAACGAAGATTGACCAGAATTCCTTTTATTGCATTCTACACATGTTTCAAAAGCCACAATTTTCCAAATTCTTATTAAATAAGGATACCATGTTGTGGCTTTCTCTTCAGGAAAAAAATAGGAATTCCGTTGGCAGAACAAAACAGAACAGAGGCGCAGCAAAGCAATTTGAACGAGGAGGCTCTTTAAGAGCCCATGGCTGACTGATTATCAATGTACGTTGAAATCGGGTGGTGGGTGCGTTGAAGATATTTACAGGTCAGGCGGCGGTCAAATCCAGTAGGTGAGAGCAAGGGGTGTGGAGATGTTCTGTGTGACCAAAACTAAAATTCTGAATATTTTAAGAATACTGGGTGTATTTTTTGGGGGCGAGACAAAAAATACACCCAGTATTTTTTGTATTTTTTGTGTATTTTTTGTCACGCCCCCAAAAAATACACCCAGTATTCTTAAAATATTCAGAATTTTAGTTTTTTTTTTTTTTATATAACTATCAAAAGTAATACAAAAGTTAGTGTAACTTATTTAGTTAGCGTATGTCGTTCAAATTGTACTAATCTAATACCAGATGAGTAACACTTATATCTTTTCTATGATTTTCATACATATACGTATTGGTGATAATTATTCCAGTCGTATATTTGTATGTGTGTACCTATGTTTGTGTGTGTGTGTGTGTGCGTGTGTTTGTTTGTGTGTGTGTGTGTGTGTGTGTGTGTGTGTGTGTGTGTGTGTGTGTGTGTGTGTGTGTCTAATCTCAACGAAATTTTCTTGAGAGATTAAAGAGCTGCCATACTTAGAGTAACTTAAACGGAAAGAAATGACAGCAGATGATTTGGGTTAATATGTTTTCCTTGTCTTGAAGATGTGTTTAAAGCTCTCAGTAGAAAAGAGAATCTGTTAATAGTATGTATGGTACAGTATTTCTTGTTTAAGTTGAACAGAGAAGAGTAAACAAATCTCAGCAAATACAAGGGTTTGTATATCTTTATATATAAAAGTGAAGTTGTGTGTCTGTCTCCTACGATTTAGATTCCTAACTACTCCCACATTTTGCGGTGCAGTTTAACCAAAACCGGGTATCTTATAGTCGTGATTCATATCGAGCCCTTCTGGGTATTAGCGCGCGTCTACGATGAGTCTACGATTTAAAAAAAATTTTGCCATCATCTTTTTCCATTTTAATGCATTTTTTTCGCTATTATATAAGGAAAGTAACTCTCTAAAAATGTGTACGATGAGTCAACGATTAAAAGAAAAAATACCATCATTTTTTTTCCATTTTTAATGCATTTTTTTGCTATTTTTTGGCTATAACTCTCTAAAAATGCTTATATAGTTATTTCCCTTACAAACCCGAGCAACGCCGGGCGATACTGCTAGTACTCTATAAATTGAGAAAGTGACCAACCTGCGACCGATGTGGGTGACTTTCTCGTAATATACAGAAGCCAAGTGAAATAGCGATACAGAAGCCAAGGCTAGGTAAGTAGAGATTTCTTTCAGCAATAACAAAACCAACTCGAAAGAACATGTTGCTTGCCGGAGTAAACGGAACGATCCAAAATATTAGAGACAGCGAAATTTTCCTGCAAATATAAATAATATTAATAAAATGTTATTAACATAACGCACAAAAGAAAAATTAGAGATACTTTCTAAATAGTTGATTTAATATAAATAATAGTGCAAAAGAGAAAACTCTAGACTAGTATAGCTCTTGGTTTAGTTTTCTATCCCACACACTCACATGCATTTCTATCAGGAGTGGCTGTGTGATAAGTAGTTTGTTTACCAACCACATGGTTCTGGGTACAGTCCCGTTGCGTGGCATCTTGGGGAAGTGTCTTCTACTATAGCCTCGGGTCGACCAAAGCCTTGTGAGTGGATTTGGTAGATGGAAACTGAAAGAAGCCCGTCGTATATATGTATATATATATACATGCGTGTGTGTGTTTGTGTGTCTGTGTCTGTCCACCTAACATTGCTTGACAACCGATGCTGGTGTGTTTATGTCCCCGTTACTTAGCGGTTCGGCAAAAGAGACCGATAGAATAAGTACTGGGCTTACAAAAGAATAAGTCCCGGGGTCGAGTTGCTCGATTAAAGGCGGTGCTCCAGCATGACCGCAGTCAAATGACTGAAACAAGTAAAAGAGTAAAGAGTAAAGAGAGATATCAATTGTATTATGTATTCATTCACTTCATTATCAGTTGTTTGCCGACCACTACGTTGCACGAGATGATAGAGCACGATATAAATAACAGTACCAGCTTAACACATACACACTCTCGTTTAGTTGCGCGCATATACGCGTGTATGAATATTGACAGATAGATACATACACATAAATACTTATTATACACATATACCTACAAGAATACATACATACATACTTACGCAATCACACACGCGATATATATAT
>NC_042999.1:159178574-159188574 GCF_006345805.1 Octopus sinensis
TTGCGGAAAATATTCTACTTCCAGTTGAACAAAAAGGATGCTGAACAGGATCTAAGGGCACCAAGGACCACTTTGAGATAGACAAGGTTATAATGAAGAACTGCAAACGATACCAAAAAATACTTGTGCATGACTTTGATAGACTTCAAAAAGACTTACGACATATTGTCGCATTCGTAGATTTTGGAAACTCTCGACATGTGTGGAATAGCTGAGAACGTATGTGCACTGATTAAGAACACTATACCTAGATGGAAAATACGTCTTTTCTGTAAGAACCAGCATTTAGACGAGGTAACAATAAAAAGAGGTATCTTCCAGGGAGACTCTTGTTCACCTTTGTTATTTGTTATAGCCTTGATCCCACTTTCTGTTGTCTTGCGCACAGTCAACGCGCACTATGAGCTGAGAAAGAATGTGGAGCATAAAAGCAGAAATCATCCCTATAAAAATAGATGAATTAGGCATGATTATAAAGCATTCAGAGAAATACATAACCAACACACCAGCTCTTACGATCGTATATAACTTACAGAAAATTGCACTACATGGTACCGCGTACATCTTACATAAAGCACTTTCAATGGAGTAAAACTAAGAGCACCACAACAAACCACAGCACATACCCAAGGCACACAGAGTTGCGTTCGGTAGTGCAGTGAATGCACATGATAAACATAAGACTGCTGAATAATAATAATAATAATAATAATAATAATAGTAATAATAATAATAATAATAATAATAATAATAATAATAATAATAATAGTAATAATAATAATAATAATAATAATAATAATAATAATAATAATATTAATAATAATAATAATTATAATTATAATTATAATTATAATACTAATAATAATAATAATAATAATAATAACTAATAATAATAACTAATTATAATAACTAAGTATCCAAAAAAGGTCGGGGCTGGTATAGACGACACAATATAGGGTTGTATAAAAGGGTGTAAACTGTAGAAAACAGAAATATAATACTTCAAATAAGAAATAATTTGCTAAAAAAGCGAGAACTCTAAGGGATACTCTTGGAACCGCATAAAACTACGGTCACTCTGATAACTAAGGTTGGTGCCCCACTCAATGCACAGGCGCATGTACAGAGTAGACTCACGCATTCGGATTATCCTTAAAACTTTCATTCCTTTATAAATATATTTGCTGGTAAGCAACACTTCCATCTCCAGCCTCAGTTTAGTTCTCGAGGGAAATTCAAAGAAGTTCATCAAGCATTGGCCAAAGTGGGATGTATCTATATTTAAGCGTTTCCATAATGCAATCCTGTCGGTACGATCTTCACAATGGTATCAGTTGAAGGCTAGATCCATGCTACAGGTGTGGCTGTGTGGTAAGTAGCTTGCTAACGAACCACATGGTTCCGGGTTCAGTCCCACTGCGTGGCATCTTGGGCAAGTGTCTTCTGCTATAGCCCCGTGCCGACCAATGCCTTGTGAGTGGATTTGGTAGACGGAAACTGAAAGAAGCATGTCGTATGTATATATATATATATATATATATATATATATATATATATATATATATATATGTATGTATATGTGTGTGTTTGTGTGTCTGTGTTTGTCCCCCTAGCATTGCTTAACAACCGATGCTAGTGTGTTTACGTCCCCGTCACTTAGCGGTTCGGCAAAAGAGACCGATAGAATAAGTTGTGGGCTTACAAAGAATAAGTCCCGGGGTCGATTTCTTCGACTAAAGGTGGTGCTCCAGCATGGCTGCAGTCAAATGACTGAAACAAGTAAAAGAGTAAAAGAGTACACATAACAGCAGATGCTGGACACGACTTTACAAGTAAAGGTGTTCGGGCAACAGATGAAAGCGTGTAGAATAGTTTTGTTGCTCTGTGCACATGTCGGCCAGCACAGACTAACGGCATTTAGAACTTATAGCAAGCTGGCAATGACTCTTGGTGGCATTATTAGGTCAGGTATTTCTGGAAATTATCCATAGCACGAAGGTCCTCCGAAAGAAATCAACCAGTTGATTTGCATCGAGATTCAGGTTCTCCATGAGAACGTCATTACTCTTTGCCACTTATTACCTTCATAACAACGCCAGGATTGAGTCCTATCGAGTAATGAACTGCGATCTTGAGTAGACTTTCTTATATGCGTTAAAAGAAATGTAACACGCTTCAATTAATACCATTCTCTGCTCCAAATATATTTTTTCTTTCTCCCTTTCTCAACTCTGTATTGTATTCACATTTACTTGGAGTGTTTTGAATAACCCGGTAAAAAGCTTGAAAATGTTCGTTTCTTAAGAAACCTATAATAGCAGAAACATACTTATTTCCTTACATATGAATATTTCCTCTGCAATAATTTGTATATCTGGTATTGTATATCTGCAATAATTTGTAGAACGTGTCTCGTTGAACTCTAAGTCAATTGCATACCTATTTATCTTTCATCATACATAAATGGAAGGGTTAAAGATAGAAAGAGAGAGAGAGAAAGAGGAAAGAAAGCGTGTGTCTGTACGTATGTGTGTGTGTTTGTGTGCGTGACATTTAATCATTTGTTACTCTAATAAACTTATCTAATTTTAGTTTTTTCTATTACATTTCCAATCTAAAAAAAACACTTATCACTTAACGATAACGTAAATTCTCCTCGTGAATTGCAGTGTATTACAACAATGTGTTGAAAATCTAAATATTTAGCACACTTTAAGAAATAAGTTTCTACGTCTCAAGTAATATTCATTTTTTTTTTTTCATTATTTTACACTCATTTTGTTCTTGGTTTGATTATTCAATTAGCAATTTTTTTACACACGTCTTAAGTGAATTTAAAATCAATTTTAACATATTTTACAGGAAGAGAGAAAATTGTAATTTATTTTATGTTTTGCATAGCTATTATCTTTTTTATAGGACACATTTACACTGTTGTTTGCTCTTTTTCTGTAATAATAATGCTTTTCCCACAATATATCAGAGCAAACATTTTCATTTGAAAGACGTGTCACAGCTTGTCTACCTTCATAACATTCTTCCCGTTTTCGTTCTCTCTTCTTGTCTGTCTATCTCTCTGCATAATTTTATAACACGCATATACACCCGTGCACAAAGAACGAACGCAAAATTCTCTGACACAGATTCGTGTAGGGAGTATTTTCAGCAAATTGGAATGATAGAGAAAAACAATTAAGCAAAGTGCATAATGCACTATATTTGTAATGAATTATAGTATGGATATAGAGAATACACGAGCATGTGGATCGAGGGATTAATTGAAAATAGTACTAAGCTTTCCAGTTTCAAAGAGCAATTGCGCTTGTGTGTCAATGGGGAAAAAACATTTATGTATCTGGTCTAGTAAGCATGTCAGTGAGTGGAGACAAGATAAATTGATTTCAGTAGATTTAAGATAGCACTGTGTAAACAATTCAATGGATTCGCTCGGCGTTCTGGAAAGAGCTTCTCTTTTAGTGTTGAAAATTTATGAATCGAAATATATTGAGGTTAGTTCAATTGATAATATTAATCTTTCTTGCAAACAATAACATTGTGTCTCATCAAAATAAACCATTACCATATGTCTTCACTAATTCACATAAGATAACACGACGTATAATTTGCACCACATCAAGACTAACAAAATATAGCGAGCATAGTTATTAATGAAAATTGTGATCAAGGTTTTGAATATATTCTAGAGTACTTTTACTATCAAATTTCATGGGAATGAAAGTGAATTTGACGTCATTGTATGTCAATTCAATATATTGAAACTTAACATTTTAAATTAAGTTAAATCTTATTTCTTAAATTTTACTTTTTAAAGTTTGTGTTTTGAAATATCCAAAGCATATTGCATGTATGTCTTAAATCCTATTGTATGAGATGCTAAATTTTCTCTCCGGATGCTACTATTATACAATCAGTACAGCTTCAGCATTGTAGTCTAATGCTTAGTATTTATCATTAATTTCTTTTCAATAAACACACAGAATCGCCCCACTCTATAATTGCTATTTATGTAATCCAATTAATCATGACTGATTAAATTAAATCGATGTTTTCCGGCCACATCTATAAATAAAGAGATATTGTTATACATAACGTATATAAACCTAAATACAGTTGCTAAATGAGTCGGTTGTATGGTGGGAAAATAACCAATCAAAACAATGTGTACTGTTATTCTCATCCCGACAGAGCAAACTTAGATATTGCTGTCATTAAGTCCTAGATCAGAATTATAAGCTGATCTGCAATCAAAGGCATTCCAGCCACGACCATTCCATCTGTTCGAATATAAATAACTATTTTGTTCAAAGTAGTCTTCCTAATATTTTAAAAATACTTTATGCCACGAAGTTAGGGTACCATATCTAGTTATTTGTGTATCCGCAGAGAAGATCCCTTCTTAATAAACCGAAGTCGACATTGTAGAATGATAAAAATGAAAACACAGTAAAATGACCGAGTGTTCTATTAAAGTGTGACTCGTTTAGTGATTATAGTTTAAGAAGGGATACTGAAGCCACACTGATATACTCTTTTACTCTTTTACTTGTTTCAGTCATTTGACTGCGGCCATGCTGGAGCACCGCCTTTAATCAAGCAGCTCGACCTCAGGACTTATTCTTTTGTAAGCCCAGTACTTATTCTATCGGTCTCTTTTTGCCGAACCGCTAAGTAACGGGGACATAAACACACCAGCATCGGTTGTCAAGCAATGCTAGGGGAGCAAACACAGACACACAAACACACACACACGCATATATATATATACATATATACGACGGGCTTCTTTCAGTTTCCGTCTACCAAATCCACTCACAAGGCTTTGGTCGGCCCGAGGCTATAGTAGAAGACACTTGCCCAAGGTGCCACGCAGTGGGACTGAACCCGGAACCATGTGGTTGGTAAACAAGCTACTTATCACACAGCCACTCCTGCGCCTATATCATAAATATATTTTGTGACGATCGAATAATAAAAAAAGTTGATATTATGCAAATGAATTCGTTCTTATTGCATATAGGAGACAATATTGAAATAGGTACAGAATATATCTACAAATTGTAGGGCGTTGTAATATTCATTTTCTGTAATCAAAATATGTTTTTTGTCATGCATAAAACCAGTACAAACTATTCTACAAAACTAGTAAACTTATGAAATTGGGCTAGATTGAGTCATATCAGCTGATTTCAGATTCGATTAATCTTCATCAGTGACCCATTACTCCGTCCCCGCAGGTTAAACAGTTAATGTCAGCTTTGTCAGCCTTATAGAGAAAACGATAGGAAACATCGACTGATTTCGATAATGGTGAGTGAAAATTATAAATTATAAAGCTGATTATTTGCAATTTAAAACCGATAGACAATAAGTACAATCGTCACTAAAGTGACGGAGGGGTTACCAGCATTGCTAGAAATAAGAGCCAAAATAGCTGCCGGCCACGTGAGAGCAATTTTGTAACGGCTGACAAGGGCGACATGCTCCCTACCTACGTTAGTTGGCGAATAACCACCTTAATAATTTATATATATATATATATATATATATTTAACAATTGCAGCGTGGAAGGTGTTTATAAGCCATTTAAGAAACACACAAAAGCCGTTCGATTCACTCCAACATTTAAGTTTAATTTGTCAAAATATTTTCGTCGCTAAAATCCGCGACCTGTTCACTGACAAGTCCGTGCTGCATCACCGAGATGCAGCACGGACTTTGTCAGTGAACAGGTCGCGGATTTTAGCGACGAAAATATTTTGACAAATTAAACTTAAATGTTGGAGTGAATCGAACGGCTTTTGTGTGTTTCTTAAATGGCTTATAAACACCTTCCACGCTGCAATTGTTTTCGTTTCAGCACACGATCTCAGATCAAATTACTTGCTATGCGAGTACATCTCCGTAATATATATATTTATTCATTGATATATATATATATATATATATATATATATATATATATATATATATATATATATATATATATATATGTATGTATGTATGTATGTATATATATATATATGTGTGTGTGTGTGTATGTATGTATGTATGTATGTATGTATGTATATGTATGTATGTATATATATATATATATATATATATATATATATATAGACGTTAGTCATAGAAGAATCATTATAATGAGTTAACGACTTTATATACGGTATCAAACCTCCACCATACATCATATATAAATAAATATTACAATGGCTTTCATAATATATAAATCAAAATATAAAATATATAAGACATACAAATAAAGAAAACCACCAAAAGTAAAACAAAATATACATATATGCGAAAAAAATCAGGTGTAGGAACGTCCCATCAAAACGACTAAAAATTTATAAAATATCAAGTCACCCCATATGCTCCGTCCGGATTTTGAATAAAGAAAACAAGTGATCAAATGTTATATTTAATTGAAATTTAATCATCAATGTACTTTCCCTGATTATCTATGACTTTCATTTATTTACAAGCTTTTTAATCCCATGAATGTAAAACTCTTTTGGTTTCAAAGCGAAGAACTCTAAAATGTCAGTCTTGACCTCCTCCTGGCATTCGAAAGTTATGTCTCCCAAGTGATTCTGTAAACTACAAAACAAATGGTAGACTGAAGTAGTAAAGTTGGGAGAATAAGGTGGATGAAGAATTTTTCCCAACCAAGCTCTTCGATCTTCTGTGATGTGATCTTTGCAGTGTGGGGTCACGCATTGTCCTGATGAAACATCACCCCTTTTCGATTCACTAAAGCGGGTCTTTTTTTCTTCAAAGCTTGGTTCAAATGCTCCAATTGCTGACAGTACACTTGAGCATTGATTGTTGCAGTAGGTGGTATTAATTCAAAGTAAATTACTCCTTTGCAATCCCACCAGATAGAGAGAAAACCCTTTTTCCCATGAAGTTCCCTTCTCGGTTATGGTTGAGCTTTTTCCCTTTTACCAAGCCACTTTTCGATAGAAGATCCATTTTTCGTCACCAGTCACAAGTCTATCCAAAAATGATGAAGTGAGTTCGCAAGAATGGAGAGAAGAGCAGATTTAACTTGGGATATGCGGTTGCTTTCGGGTGATTCATGAGGCACCCATTTTCCAAGTTTAGGAACATTTCCAAGATGTTGAAGAGGACGATGAAGAGTTGTATGGTTTAAACTAAGCTTTATTGCCAATTCTTCAACTGATAATGCAGGATTTTCTTCAAGTAATGCTTCAAAGAGCTTATCATTATACTCAACTGGACGTCCTGTTCGATCTTCATCTTTAAGTCTGAAATCTCCACTTCTGAATTTTGCAAACCATCTTCTACAAGTTCTTTCATTCAAGCGTTGTTTCCCATAAACTGAGTGTATGTTTCGAATCGCTTCGGCTGCAGAGTGTCCTTTTTTGTACTCAATGCTCTTTGGATACTTCCATGTTAGAAATGGTTTTGATCAAAGAAATTTTAATTCTATTATTTTGTAAAATAATATCTAATTAGTTCAGATGTACACAAATGCACAAAAATAAATTTTAATTCCAATAAGACATTCTAAAATACTATTGAATTTCATTCAATTTTTAAAAA
This sequence comes from Octopus sinensis, assembly GCF_006345805.1. NCBI lineage: Eukaryota > Metazoa > Mollusca > Cephalopoda > Octopoda > Octopodidae > Octopus > Octopus sinensis. Next base: position 159,186,162 of record NC_042999.1, read on the forward strand.
GTAAAATCGGACAGAACTTATGGGATGACCTGATACTTAAGATAGTAAAAATGTGTCATGCTGAAAAACTTGAGAAAGCAGGTAAACAACTAAAGAATAAATCGACTAAAAAGTTATTATTACTTCACTCGCACCAAAAGTTAATAATCCATGAGTAAAATATTTCGAATAAAAATATACGTCCACACAGAATATAATAGTTCGTGAGAAAGTTTTCCCTTGTGATAATAAAGCTTAGTCAAATAGGATTAAACAACAAATTAAATTATCTTTAATCCAGTTACATACGATGTTAGTACTGAAGGATATTATTGATGTTACTTTGTTTGTTACACCCACCTTACATGTACGAGGGTTGGTGGAAGAGCTCATAGGTGGACTATGGGGGAGTGATGCTAGAGATGTGAAATTTTGCAGGCATTAACTTCCGTCCTTCTTATTAATAACACCTTGTTTCTTTCCATGTTAATTGACATTTGGCTGTTCAAAGAACACTTCAAATGTCACAAGTAGCGAGCTCTCTTGAAAAATGGTTTAGGCCCCAAGGATATTCATGTTGACATGATTAAGACATTAGGTGATGACACTCAAGCTTTAGGCGTGTCTGTGTGGTTAGGAGTTTGTTTCGCCGCCACATGGCTCCAGGTTCAATCCTACAGCGTGGCACCTCGGGCAAGTGTCTTCTACTGGAACCTCGAGCCGACTAAATCTCGTGAGTGAATTTGGTAGACGGAAACTGAAAAAAGTCCGTCGTACTATGTTTGTATATATCTATGTATGTATGCCCTTATGTCTAAGTTTGTCCCCTACCATCGCTTGACAACCGATGTTGGTGTGTTTACGTTTCCGTAACTTAGCGGTTCAGCAAAAAAAAAGACTGATAGAAAAATTACCAAGCTTTAAAAACGTATTTACTGGAGTCGACTCTTTCGACTAAAATTCTCCAAGGCGGTGCCCCAGCATGACTGCATTCTAATGACTGAAACAAGTAAAAGCTTTTGCAAAATGCAAAAGAGGGCAGCTGAATTTCGGAGAAGCGGGATTCTTGAAGATGACCCAATGTTTGGAAATCGTACAACTGCCACCACAGAAAAAATATTGACCGTTTTCACATTCTGATTGTTAACAGGTGACTGACTATGATTTAAATAGCCAATTCTATTAGCATATCTCGTGAAAGTGTTAATAACATGCTTCTCAATGAACTTGGTATGATGAAGGTTTCTGCTCAGTTGGTTGGTGCCACGTCTTCTGATAGCTGATCAAAAGGCAACAATGCAACGGAAAGTGCGATGAATATTAATGCAGTTTATGGGGATCGGACAATAAGCGTAAGCCAATGTCAACAGTGGTTTCAGAAATTCCGAGCCGGAAACTACAGCCTAGAAAACGAGCCTCGTCCCAGATCTGTAGATCTCGACGAGAACACTACGGAAAATATCTTACACTGTTTTAGGCAGATTCAGTTGGTTTCTTGGAACGTCTACTAACCCAGGATGCGGTGTTGGGTTCATCACTTTCAGTAATAGACAAAGAGACAATCCATACAGTCGAAAAAACCCTCCTCACCTGCTCCAAAGAAGGTTGAGGTCGTTACATTTGCAGAGATGAGTGCCTCAGACATTTGGCATGCAAAAGGCATTGCCTATATTGGCTATCTTCAAAAGGGTCACACCATCATAGGAGAGAACCATGTCAACTTGATGAGGCAGTTACAAAAGTCTATCAAGATCAAACGCCCAAGAAAGCTGACGAAAGGGATCTTCTTTCATTAGGATAATAATCTAGCACATTCGTTTTTGGTTCCAGTAGCTACTGTGCATTATGGCTTTGAAATCGTTAATCACACACCCTCCTGATTTGTCCCCATCTGACTCTTATCTGTTCCCCAACATAAAAAAAAACACTTGACTGAGATAACGTTATATCTGCTAACTTTTTTAACCAGTAGGATGAAAACTTGTTCCCTAATGGGATCCAAGCACTGCAACAGCAAGAGTAGAAGTGTGTAGAAAACAAGAGAGAGACTATGTTGGAAAATAAACCTAATTTAGTCACAGTCCATAAGAGTACTTTGGTCAGCCTATAAACCTTTCAGCCGACCCTCGTCTATGTGCTGCAAATTGACGTTAGTGTTCTTCGGATGTGATTCATTTTGTCCTCAGAAGTAATTGGAGTCATCTACTCTTGCTTGGAATCGATTCTTCTAAATGTATTTATGATGTACTGTATTTTATGTTGTGCTGTATTAGTATAAATATGTTCATGAATTCGAGCAGATAATCATGCTAGATGAAACAGTTTAAATATTCCAATCGTTTAAAGATATGTTTATTTGTTGTTTAAGTTTAGCCCAATGATAGCTCTAATAAGTGTTACTAAGATCACACAATCTAATGCATCTCATCTCGCT
>NC_042999.1:159191074-159241074 GCF_006345805.1 Octopus sinensis
GTGGTTAGCGCGTCGAGCTTACGATCGTGAGGTTGTGAGTTCGAATCCCGGACCGGGCTGTGTGTTGTGTTCTTGAGCAAGACACTTTATTTCACGTTGCTCCAGTTCACTCAGCTGTAGAAATGAGTTGCAACGTCACAGGTGCCAAGTTGTATCAGCCTTTGCCTTTCCCTTGGATAACACTGGTGTTGTGAAGAGGGGAGGCCGGTATGCATGGGCGACTGCTGGTCTTCCATAAACAACCTTGCTCGGACTTGTGCTTGGGAGGATAACTTTCTAGGTGCAATCCCACGGTCAGTCACGAATGAAAGGGGCCTCAGGATAGATGGGTATAATGCTGAACGGAAGGCTATTAAGTGTTTTTTTTTAAAAAATTAGAAGATATAACGTGAAAGGTAGCCTATAGGAAGAGGAGGGGGTAATGGAAAGAAATAAGCAGAAAAGTAATACATGAGAAATATAGAGCGATATGTGAATTAAATAAAAGCTTAATAGGTAGTTCTTCTTCTCAGTTATCTAAAAGAATTTCTGATCATTACTCTACATTTAGGGACAGTAATAAACGTAACAGTACAGGGCTTAGTAAATTAATTTGGTATCTAAAAGACCATAATAAACAAATTAATTTAGATTAGTTGATTCTCTCCATTTCCTTCCCATATAATAAAGACAAAAATTCTGCCAACTCTGTAATAGTGAACTATTTTCTGTTCTATTTTCGAAGAATCCCTTTGTAAACACAATTATAGAGCTTGCTTATCGATGTAAACATTGGCAGAAACATACCTTTAGTTCATATAAGTGATATCGACCATTATATGAACTAAAGGTATGTTTCTGCCAATGTTTACATCGATAAGCATGCTCCATAACCGTGTCTACAAAGGGATTCTTCGAAAATAGAATAGAAAATAGTTCACTATTACAGAGTTGGCAGAATTTTTGCCTTTATCGTATGGGAATGAAATGGATAGAATCAACCAATTTAAATTAATTTTTTTATTATGGTCTTTTAGATACCAAATTAATTTACTAAGCCCTGTACTGTTACGTTTATTACTCTCCCTAAATGTAGAGTAATGATCAGAAATTCTTTAGATAACTGGGAACTACCTATATAAAAAATAGACATCAATACCTGAAGTAATTTTACACTGGTATATAGAGTTTTAATCTTAGAATTACTAAACATAAACTTAATTCTGTTGAAATTGACTTCAGAGACAATAACATTGTTATTAATATTTGCAGGGGGATGGTTAGTATTAGCTAAATTATTGTTAGTATTAGTAATTGGATTCTTATGTAACAGACTAATATTATGTGAGGAGATAATTTGTAAGAGATTTTTTTGTGTTGGAAAAACTAATCCTAACCATGTGTGAGTTGATAATCGAGTGATACATATAATTCTTTGGAAAATTCGTAATGATAGCTTCCAGAAACTGGAAAGGAAGATTATACTTAATTTGCCTCCCATAAGGAATAATCAACGAAATAGTTTTGCTACTAGTTGCCTTATTTTTCGTGTAAATGTCTTTAAAAGACATCGATTTACCTTTAGAAGGAAAAAGGGGTTTAAATAAATCTCCTTTACGTTGATAAAAAAACTTTCTTCTGTTTGTGTTGGCGTATAAATTGTTCATATCATTACAACTAGATTTCATATCTCCATTACTAAAGGTAGAATAAGATTTAATAGAATTAATGTTGGTAACTTTTTCTGTATAGCCTGCTTTAAGTAAGGCAGAGTTATAAAATTCAGCCTTGTCGTTGAAAATGTCAACATTAGCAGATAACTTAGACAATTTAAATGAAATATTCTTAACTAAGTTCTTAGTGATTGCCCTAAATATATATATATATATCGTTTATCTTTTACTTGTTCAGTCATCGGAATCCGCCATGAAGAATGCTAGTTGCATGAATCGACTCTCGTATATTTACATACGCACATATATATATATATATATATATATATATATATATACAACTTATAAACAAGGGCAAAAGAAAAAACTCTAATGCCAAATATGCCGAAAATAGACATAAATCGTCAATAACCATTAATTCATCACTATAAGCACGCGTCTCAAAGTAAGCCGACAGAAATTTCTAAAAAATTCCGTTATTATCGTATCGGCACCGATTTCAGAGTTAATTCATAAGAATTTTCTCCTCGTCAGCGACAAATACGGTAAGAAATAACTGAAATACTTACTAATACTCATGGAAGAAGTAAACACTAAGTCGGGTGTACACTTAAGTACCCCAACTATATAATTCTACTAATGGCCAGCATATTAAAAAATACCTTTAAAGGTTAAACTTATAAACAAGGGCAAAAGAAAAAATTCTAATTCCAAATATGCCGAAAATAGACTTAAATCGTTAATAACCATTAATTCATCACTATAAGCACGCGTCTCGAAGTAAGCCGACAGGGTATAAGTAAGTATTTCATTTATTTGTTACCATATTTATCGCTGACGAGGAGAACATTCTTATGAATTAACTCTGAAATCGGTGCCGATACGATAAAAACGGAATTTTTAAGAAATTTCTGTCGGCTTCTTTGAGACGTTAATGCTTATAGTGATTAATTAATGGTTAATGACGATTTAAGTCTATTTTCGGCATATTTGGCATTAGAGTTGTTTATAAGTTGTTTGTAAATTTAACCTTTAAAGATATTTTTTAATATGCTGGCCATTGATAGAATTTTTTCGAAAAATTTTATCTTATATTATATATATATATATATATCTTAAAAATTAAGGGTACTAACAGGCAGTACCGGCATGCTAACATAGCAGTCAAAATGACTAAACCACAAGTTTTCAATTGAACACAAAGGTGAAAGTGGGCAAAGATCGAAAATCCTGAGACCCTGTATCAATGGCTAAAAAAAGTTGAAAATTGAAGAAGTCAGACATACCTGTATAACCGGGATTTCGAACTTTGAGAAATACCCTTAGTTCATCCTGAGTCTTACTGACTCTACGGTTGTAGAGTTTGTTAATCTTAGCCAATGACTGTTTTTACTGCCGCAGCAAATTTACAACGGTTTAATCATTTTGACTGCTCTGTTAGCATGCCGGTATTGCCTGTTAGTAACCTTAACTATTAATTCATCATTTTTACCTTTATGGCATTTTTGCGCATGCTAAGCCACTGTTATTATCATAAACAATAATATCCTCATATATCTTTACTCTCTTTTCTCTTTTACTCTTTTACTTGTTTCAGTCATTTGACTGCGGCCATGCTGGAGCACCGCCTTTAATCGAGCAACTCGACCCCAGGACTTATTCTTTTTGTAAGCCCAGTACTTATTCTATCGGTCTCTTTTGCCGAACCGCTAAGTGACGGGGACGTAAACACACCAGCATCGGTTGTCAAGCAATGCCAGGGGGACAAACACAGACACGCAAACACACACACGCATATATATATATATATACATATATACGACGGGCTTCTTTTCAGTTTCCGTCTACCAAATCCAGTCACAAGGCTTTGGTCGACCCGGGGCTATAGCAGAAGACACTTGCCCAAGATGTCACGCAGTGGGACTGAACCCGGAACCATGTGGTCGGTTAGCAAGCTACTTACCACACAGCCACTCCTGCGCCTTTATATAATTTTTATTCACTTTAATCACTTTTTAAAATTTGCTGCGGCATTAAAAACGGTCGTTGCACACATTGGTTGAGATTAGCAAACTCTACAATCCTGGGGTCGGTAAGACTCGCTGAGAATGAACTAAAGGTATTTCTCTAAGTTCGAAATCACGGCGATACGGGTATCTCTGACATTTTCAATTTTCGATCATTTTCGTCATTAGTACGGAATCTTAGGGTTGTTAATCATTTGCCCGCTTTCATCTCTGTGTTTAAGTGAAAACATGTTAGCATACCGGTCCTGCCTGTTAGTACCCTTAATTAACAATTGATAGTTTTTACCTTTATGAGTTTATTTTACGCATGCTAAGCCACTGATATTATTATAAACAATAATATCCTCATATATATATATATAATGTGGAGGCGCAATAGCCCAGTGGTTAGGGCAGCGGACTCGCGGTCGTAGGATCGCGGTTTCGATTTCCAGACCGGGCGTTGTGTGTGTTTATTGAGCGAAAACACCTAAAAGCTCTATGAGGCTCCGGCAGGGGGGGGGTGGCAATCCCTGCTGTACTCTTTCACCACAACTTTCTCTCACTCTTACTTCCTGTTTCTGTTGTACTTGTATTTCAAAGGGCCGGCCTTGTCACTCTGTGTCACGCTGAATATCCCCGAGAACTACGTTAAGGGTACACGTGTCTGTGGAGTGCTCGGCCACTTACACGTTAATTTCATGAGCAAGCTGTTCCGTCGATTCGGATCAACCGGAACCATCGTCGTCGTAACCGACGGAGTGCTTCCATCCAGTTTTTACCTTTATGAGTTTATTTTACGCATGTTAAGCCACTGATATTATTATAAACAATAATATCCTCATATATATATAATATTCTTTGATTACTTGTTCTAATAGCTGAAATTGTAAATATCTGTTAAGATGATGACGACGACAACGACGACGACGACGACGACGATGACAATGGAATTTCAATAGGCTTATATCCTAATGGAAATTAGAATGTTCCTTGTCCGCTGAAATACTTATCAGTTTATTACTTTGCTGAACAATAATGCAGATGAAATTAATCTAATTGTTGGGATTTGAAACGTACGCTGTCAGATAATAAAAAAAAATCTTGCAATATAGAGGAAATGTTTGTATACTATATACAGATATGTTTATTGCCAGCGAGTAGCTTAGAGATGGAATAATATAAAAGTGATACGTTGTCGATGCAGTACTTAGATGAATTTAAATTGCATTGCACAGCTGGAAAAAGCAGATAGTGAAACTATAGAATAAAAGAAATCTAGTTATGGTCTGATCATCAAACAGTGATGCAGATATTTCAAGTTGTGGAATAAACTTTATGCCTTGAAAGACCAAGAGATGCTGGATGTTTGTTAAACGCCAGGTATAATGCGATCGTGTAATTACGTTGTCGACTACTGAAAAATCGAAAATCGATAGCACGACAGGCGAAATACTTAGCGGCATTTCGTCTGACTTCATGTTCTGTTTAAATTCCGCCGAGGTCGTCTTTGCCATTCATTCTTTCGGAGTTGATAAAATAAATACCAGTCGGACACTAGGGTCGATGTAAGCGAATTACATCCTCTCCAGAAATTGATGACTTTGTGCCAAAATATGAAATTAATATTCAACGACTACTGAAGGCACCGTGTTTTCAAAATCTTTAGCACGCCAGGCGAAATGCTTAGTGACATCCCATCCGTCTTCACATTCTGAGTACAAGTTCCACCGAGGTCGACTTTGCCTTTCATTTTTTCGGGATTGATAAAATAAGTTCCACTTGAGTAATGGAATTGATGTAATTGTCTTACCCCCTCCCCGAACTTGCTGGCTTATGCCAAAACTTGAATTTGATATTAACGACCACCCTTAATCCATTGATAGCAAGCTTTATCGATATGGGGTTTGCCTTCGGACCTGCCGAGGTCGATTGAATTAGTACCTATTAACGTACTTAATTCCATCAGCCAAATGTACTCGTTATTTTAAATAGAAATCAATATTACAGTATTTGATAGATATCTTGGTATTTTCCACACCTCGACTATACATATATACTCTCATATTATTTATTAATGTTTAACCTTACCCCTTTATATTCTGGTATATCTCACAGCTTCTGGTCTTTGTCTTTTAAATAATATAGTATTAATAATTAATCAACCAATGAGATCGATGATTCAACAAATCAATGGCTTTATTTTGCCGTTAGAAATCTATATTAACGTACATTGGACAGCGGTGCAAAAATAAGAGGGTGTCTACTACATTCTTTCCAATATTTAGTACTTGTCTTTAGTTTTGCCAATTGACTGCGTTGTGTTGAAATATGACCGACGTTGGTACAATGTGTTCAATGCATAAATCAAGCGTGATCTTCTCGACCACAGTCCTCACTTTTATCGAATAAAATTCTCACTTGAGAAAAGTCATCGAGATATTTTAGTTTTTGGTTCATATTTTGATGAAATTGTCATTGCTGTTTCTAATTGGTCGGATATTTTGAAGTAACTGTATATATTTAATGTGCATATGAAATAGGACTGTTCTAGCCAAAAGTCTGGATTTTTTTAATTAAAATTGTTATGCCCATGTACAATTCGATTCAAATACATTCAACATATAAACTTGAGCCTTTAATATGAAAGCTTTAATTTCCAAACATATATTCCACACTTATTTATGTGTATTAAGGCGGGGAGCTGGCAGAACCGTTTGCCCACCGGACAAAATGCTTAGCAGCATTTCTCCCATCTTTACGTTCTAAATTCAAATTCCGCCAAGATCGACTTTGCCTGTCATCCTTTTGTATCGATAAAATAAGTACCAGCTGAGCACTGGGGTCGATGAAATATGTTTAACCTCTCCCCCAAAATTGTTAGCCTTGTGCCTTAATTTGAAACCAATATTTATGTGTGCTGTCTTTATCATTAAGGCATTCCTTATGCACTTCATTATTGTATTTTAATTTATCCGTTTAAATAATGCCCGCTTTTCTAGTTACACTGGTGTGATGATGCGCGATTTAATGTATGTCTGTTTGTCTGTAGTAGTAAAAGACTATTACTTGTAGAAGATGGTTTTGGGACTACAATGGATTCCAGTAGGCGTATCAGTTTAACCGTTGGCAGAAAATTCAGAATTACGGCTCTACGTATCTTGATAACCCATTGCTTGTTGGTACGGAGTCATAGTCGATTAAATCAACGGGAGTACTTGACTCTGGAAGGATAAAAGATAAAGTTGCCCTCATCAGGATTTGAACCTGGAACATAAAGGACCCACAAGGCACATCATCAGATCTTAGCACTTCTGTACCTCTTTCCCCTTAATGACACTTATTGAAAGTTATTCTATGCTAAATAAATAAGTAAAATGAATCAGCTCAATGATGATTTCTGACGAAGAATAAGAGGATCAAATTCTTTTAGATACAAGGAAATTGTGAATGGCAAAGCTGACCGCTGTGAGATTTGAACTAAGAACGTAAAAGGGTCTAACAAAACATCGCAAAATGATTTGTCTAACTGTTTTAAGAACTTTTTTTTCAAAATGAAATTTGCAAAAGACGTATATCCTACCGTGCCATTGACGTGTTTCGAAAGAGGAGAATTCTGTAACTCATCATAACTATTAGGATCCAGAACGATAGGGCTGCTAAAGTTCGGAAATTCCAAGGCGAATTCAAAATAGGGATGCAATCATATGACCAATCACAGCAGAGCCACCAAGGGTCTAAAAGTAGCCATGTGTTCAACCAATAAATATAGCTGTAATTTACAACCTGAAAATAAATAATTCGTAAAAGTTACTAGTCAACAAACTGAAATTCTTTTAATATTTCTGTTGTACTGAACAATCTATACTTTTGTTTAATACGCTTTATCTATACCGAGAGAAACATTAAGTTCACTAAGTAGTTATCATATATTCACAGCGGAAAGGAAGTTCGTTTGACAAATAATAGTATTGTTAATAAGAATTTTGAAATACTTGCGAAAGTAAGATAATGTTATCAACTACATAAAAACGTATTCATTTATAACAGAATTTTAATAAACTGAACAATACAATGTGTGTGTACATAAGCGTACACACATTTGTATGTATATTTTTGTATACATATGTGATTATAAGTGTGCCTATATAAGTATATTAATATAAGTGTGTATGTATTCCACCCTGTCGTCTGTGGAATACATACCACACACACACACACACACACACACACACACACACACACACACACACACACATACACACACACATTGTATTGTACAGTTTATTAAAATTCTGTTATAAATGAATCCATTGTTATGTAGTTGACAACATTATCTTACTTTTGTAAATATTTCAAAATTCTTGTTTCGCCTTCAGAAAATTTACCTATGTTGTATAGTATGTACTAGAAATCTAATATGAGACAGAATTACAGGATCGAACTGATAGAATGCCTTGGAAACTGGATTTGTTCAGTCGCCAGATGTTACTTATTATCGATTAGATGAAACAGACAGCCACTTGTAAAACATGACGTTTAAATTTTATTTTTGAAAGCATATACTTAAGATAGATATATAAGATAGATATATCTATACTTAAGACAGATTGCCATAATAAATATTGTATCCGTATAGTTCTACTTCTTTTACAGGTTTTAGTCACTGACACGTAATCTATGTTGTCGACTTAATCATATATTTTAACAATCCCACAAGTAAACGTTGACCTGTGCAGTATTTCAATATCAGAACAGAGCGGTATAAAGACAATACTTCAAGAACAAAGTCATGAAGATAGATGCAGCAGTGAATGTTTTCGACGGTCCGCCAATTCTTCAATTCGCCATTATTTTAAATATAACTTCTACATCACTTTATGTCTTTTCACACCGTGCTCAATATTGATTTTGTCTGGATATTTCCAGACATTTACTAAATAACATTTTTCACTAGAAATCAAACTTACACTTTCAGCCTTAACTGTGTTGACCCGGAAATTAAAATAATATTAGACATTACTTGATACTTTTCCTCACTGCATATCGATTTCTAGTTAACTTCTTTACTCTTCGCCCATGCATCAAATATGTAACACCAAATTACGTATGAGAAAACTGCCGCGCAAACAATGACTAGAGAAACTGTTATATTATTTTACCTTCATTTTTATTACAACCGCGTAGTGATGCATGTTCTTCACCTTCCCTCAGGGAATGCATAAATTTAAACAATTATATAATGATAAACTTTCATTTGCAATCTATATACATGAAGTTATAGATTCAGCTCTCTGCTTAATTTGCTGTTTCCTGATGCTTGCTGTAACGACTGAGTATATATATATAATGAATTAGGTAAGATACAATAACTAACGTATCGTAGTAGGATTTATATAAACGTCCCAGTGAAATTTCTGTAGAACTTATAACTGAGAAATAATCTTGCAATAAAATTTATGTAAGAAACTTGCTTTCTCAGTTGTACTTACTAATATTTTTTATTTATGAAAACCTCCTAACTACCCTTACATATAATCACAATATTTATTTCCATGCAGTGAAAAACAGGATAAGATACCATAACTGAGAAATAATTCTGAATCTATTCTATTGGAATGTACATTATTTATTACACTGTTATATTCATAATAGGTGTTAATTAGGCTCTTTTCAATATCGTTGCAACTGTCGTGATATACGTTGGCTTCTGTTTCTTTTGTTGGATGAACTTCGACTTTCTACCCATCATATGATTATCTTGAATTTTACAGTAAACGGGTCTTTACGAGTAAAATCGACTTGACTATCTTACATTCTAGAGGGTAATTACAAAAGTAAATATATCCTGATGAAAATGTGTTGAGCAATAACATTCCCGTTTCTCTCTCGCCGACATGTTAGTCTGCGTATTAATATACCTTACCTCTCTGTTATTAGTACCACCATAAACAAACACTAATAATGGTTCTTCCAAATTTCATTTGTTGACATCCTAACAAGCCAGCATTGATTTTCTTTAAAAGGGGACATGAATAGATTTAAAATTTTCGCAGACGTGGCTGCGTCGTAAGAAGCTTGCTTCCTAAACACATAGTTCTAGGATCACGCCCACTGTGCGACACCTTGAGCAAGTGTCTTCTACTAAAGCCTAGGATTTGGTTGACAGAAACTGAAAGAAGCCTGTTGTATATACACTACCGTCAGAAATTAATTAGCACCCTTGATTTGCTCTTCACTCAAGGTATGTGCTGTCACCTAGTGGCCATATCTCGAACTATTGCTTTGTTGCGAGTTCACTGTTGCGCAGAACGATGACGTAACTTTGTTTGCAGAGCAGTTTGAGAGTCTACATCCTTATTATGTTGACATAGCAGTGCAACAACAACTTGGAGTGCGGATGCAGACAAATCTTCCTTTGTTTAATAGATATAGGTAGCGCCTCGCAAGGACCGAAATCACACCATAATAAGTTTTCTCATCGCGTAAGACGTTTTGAACAGCTCATAGGTTAATTGATTTAACCTATTTAATGTAGAAATTTGAGAAGTGCTAATTAATTTCTGACGCAAGTGTACATGTATGTATTTATGTGTGTGTCTCTGTTTGTCTCCTTCGTCATTGCTTGACAACCGATGCTGGTGTGTTTATGTCCCCGTAACCGGGCGGTTCGACAAAAGAGAACCGATACAATAAGTACGAGGCTTAAGAGAATAAGTACTGGTGTCGATTTCTTCGACTAACAGCCCTTAAGGCGGTTCCCCAGCATGGCCACATTCAAATTACTGAAAGAAGTAAAAAAAAATTACTATTTGATTTAAAGAAAGTATAGACGTAGATGATAGTTTACACTGGCGCGTTGTCATAATCTTATCAACTATAATGACTTGAAAATGAAGATTAAAATATATGAATAAGCATCATCTGAGACTGAAGTGTAAATATAATTGAAAACGTAAAATGTTTTTGCGTCAAGGAAGTTTTTCAGTCGCGAGAATTTGTAAAATGATAGTAAATTATGTATAAAGGTGGGAATCAGCCAGCAATATGTCTTGCAGTATTTAGATGCATGATGTCACATTCTAGGTTCCAAACATTGTGGATTCCTTTTGCGTTTTTAGTACATTCGGCATATGTAAACTATGCACTAATAATATATAGCGTCGACACATAAGATTAGAGTGCTATTTCATAAATTAACCACATCAAGTTAATAATACGAAAATGTTTGCAATAATTACTTCTTTTATACACCATAAGGGCTTAAAATCCTTGAGACACAAGAGTAAAATACAAAAGGTAAAATGGATTTACAACGAGTAACAAATATAAGATTGAGAAGAACAACAAGCACCAATGTATAAACAGTAGCAAAGAGAAACAAGAAGGTGTGCGCCGGAAAATGGTCAAATACATATTCTAATTCGGCTTGTCTCTTACACATTGTGAAGGCGCGTGGCTTAGTGGTTAGGGCATTCGGCTCACGATTGTAAGGTCGTGAGTTCGATTCCAAGCGACGCGTTGTGTCCTTGAGCAAGACACTTTATTTCATGTTGCTCCAGTTCACTCAGCTGGCAAAAATGAGTTGTAGCAGTATTTTAAAGGGCCGGCATTGTCACACTGTGTGTCACGCTGAATCTCCCTGAGAACTACGTTAAGGGTACACGTGTCTGTGGAGTGCTCAGCCACTTGTAGTTTATTTCACGAGCAGGCTGTTCCGTTGATCGTATCAGCTGGGACCCTCGTCGTCGTAACCGACGGAGTGCTCCTTTTTATCTGACATGTATTACATACACAGGTAGCCTTCAAACATTTTTTTTTTCATTTAACTGCACAGATTCTGCAACGGAAGCACACCATTTAAACATTCTGATTTATAGAGCTATTAAAAAGAACAGCATCAACGTGGAAAATTATAGACGCTGCTGACAGCCTTGGAAAATATCCGTTGACACCGATTAAATATCAACAAATAAAAGCTGAAAGAATAAACAAATTGCTTGAAGGTTACCTGTGGAATTAACATATTCTTTCGATTACGAAATCGTATTGATTTTCTACAGCAAAGAACGTATTAAATGTATTCATATTGCACAGTGACACGTACAGCGAGTAAAACAAACATGGTGGAGCATGACACATTCATACGAGATCGTTTCAATCTCCCAAAACAAATAAATGGCGGACAGTACGGTTAAAATATCTATTAGAATATGAGGTATAAAAACGAACGAAGAGTTGACACAGAATTTATGAAATCACAGATGCCTCTGTTAAAAGTATAGTTAGTCGTTAGCGATACAAAGGACACTTCAACCAATAATACCACTAAAGCTGATTATAACCAATCCAACGAGATCGCTTTCGCGTAGTTGTTTGATCTATAATTATATCAGCCATATCTTCCTCAAATCTTACTCTACAATCTTTCCAGAACGAAGCAACACATTAGATTGTTAATGTCGTTCGCTAGATGGCGCACATATTCAAACACTCTGAGGCGCGCACGCAAACACACACACACACACGCACACACACGTACACACACATGTTTAAAGCAAATTTGCATATTTTTTATGTGTGTGTGTATGATTAGATAGATAGATAGATAGATAGATAGATAGATAGATAGATAGATAGATAGATAGATAGATAGATAGATAGATAGATGGGTGGATAGATAGAAGGATGGATAGATAGATAGATAGATAGATAGATAGATAGATAGATAGATAGATAGATAGATAGATAGATAGATAGATAGATAGATAGATAGATAGATAGATAGATAGATAGATAGGTGAGTCTTTTTATAGATATAAAAAGCTGTGAACATTAACTGAGGAAAGGGATCGCTACAAGTGTAGAAACAATTATTTTAATAATTGTATTGATAGTCCTTTCAAAGGTTCAGCAGTCGTCGACCGCGGCAAACTATGAATTTTCCCACTAGTGATACTATATATAAGCCTGGCTCTTATACGAGATACGTTCAAAGAGTATCCGACTTTATTTTTCTCGCTAAAACTAATGCCGCGAGGGCAAAATCCGTTGGGTGAGAGGTAACGCCACATGAGAAAATTTTCGCGCTGGAAAGTTACGTTAGTTTCCAGCTGTTACGCCTAGAATTACATGAGCAGTGCGCGCTCATTGGATTCTCGCATACAGAAAAGACCATGGACCAATGTCTCATCACCAGTGATGGTAGTCTTTATGAAGTTTGGATTGTGATTTGCACAGTCCAGCATGTTCTGAGCGATTTCCATGCGGACTTGTTTCTGCTGCTTCACCTGCGCCTTGGGGGTGAACCCCGCTATTCTCTTCATGCACAACTCATCCGTTTAAATGGGAATGCACTGATCTAGTGCTTATCACCACTTCGTCAGCTACGAGGGTCTTACATGATGATTCGCCGAACCTTCTCAATCGGTTCCTCCTTTCGGCTTGTGGATAGCCTGCCTAAACGTGTCTCGCCCTTCATTGAGGTGCAGCCATGTTTGAAGCAGTTGTACTTGTTGGCCTGGGTTTTGCCTATGGCATCTTCTCCAATGGTCAGCTGAATCTTCTGGAGGTTTCAATTTCGGTATCACCAAGCGTACTGGCGCGAATTTTTTTTACGTCCAGGAAGAGTGGTGTCACCTCGCATCCAAAGGATTTTGTTCGCGCAGTATTAGATTTGTCGAAAAAAATAGAATTTTGGAAGAGTAGTTTCTAGAAGACGGAATAATAAAAATTGGTTTTGTGGGTAAAGGTTACTTTTCATTTTCAGTTTCCAAACACGAATTTTGCCTTTAGATAGCTTCCAAAAACTAATATTTAAAGAAAAAAAAAATGAATACGGGAAATCTTATCCAGTATCCTAAAGAACCTACAAGATATTTTTTAAAAGTTTACATTAGGCGCAGGAGTAGCTGTGTGGTACGTAGCTTGTTTACCAACCACATGGTTCTGGGTTCAGTCCCTCTGCGTGGCACCTTGGGCAAGTGTCTTCTACTATAGCCTCGGGCCGACCAAAGCCTTGTGAGTGGATTTGGTAGACGGAAACTGAAAGAAGCCCGTCGTATATATGTATATATATATGCGTGTGTGTGTTTGTGTGTCTGTGTTTGTCCCCCTAGCATTGCTTGACAACCGATGCTGGTGTGTTTATGTCCCCGTCACTTAGCGGTTCGGCAAAACAGACCGATAGAATAAGTATTGGGCTTACAAAGAATAAGTCCCGGGGTCGAGGTGCTCCGTTAAAGGCGGTGCTCCAGCATGGCCGCAGTCAAATGACTGAAACAAGTAAAAGAGTAAAAGAGTATACAGATAAATTTCTTCATAGTTTTCAAAGTTAAAGTCAATAAATTTTGGGGAGAGAGTAACTTCCTACGTCTATTATCTTTTGTTTAGACTAAAATTATATTTCAGGGAAGAACTGTTTGGCTGGATGATCAAATCTCTTTTCGAAGCAGAATAAATGTATTACTTATGTTTACGGGTAACATTCAATTGTTGCCTTTCCATACCTAACTTGGCAATAAATGTTATATATAGTACATTTTTGTAACTCTTGAGCACAAAGATTACTCGTCGGCTTTCATAAAATGTCTGGAACAATAAGGAAATATAATTTTGTTTTTAGCAGATAAATGAAAGTTTGAGTGAAGTTATATTTTTATAGCATCGATATCTGATTTTTTGAAAGTAAAAAGATTTTCTATTGATCTTTTGTATGGATAATCTTTGATATTTCATTGCCTTTAAAATTTTTGACGAAAACAAAGCATGAGTTATTGTATATCTTCCGTTAATGTCATTATTTCAAAAGAGTTTTAAAACGAATGGTTTTCAAAAATGGATATAAAGGATAAGCTTTTAGACCAAACTTAATAAAACTATTTCTTATGTATAAACGTGATATGTTTACAGAATGGCTAATAAGTTATGGTGACAATATTTCTTTTGCGGGAAGAATCACAATCTATGCATTGCGTCAGTGTTCTAATGAGGTTCCAATCGTGTACACAGTCTCGAAAATTTAGATTCTCATGAAAATTTTCCTAACTAATGGGACTAAACGAGTTAATAGGTTATCCAGCTTGAGGCCTCTTAGTAGTTTGCTTGATACAAGTGACCGCATTTTTTAAACAAAGGCAGATATTGTTCATGTATGCTAAACCTTAGTAACTGTAAAATTATAATATCAAGTATATTTTAGCTTGCTATGCACTAAAGATATATACTGCCATTGTATTACTAGATGTACTGGTTTAAATAGTGGAATATATAATTGAACTAGTCTGTTATATGACTTGAGAATAGGAAAGATTATAGCAGAGCATTCCCCGCCGTAATATTGGCTTCGAATTTTGGCACAAAGCCAGCAAGTCTGGAGGAGCGGTTAAGTCGATTACATCGAACTCAGTGCGCAGCAGGTGATTATTTTCTCTATCCCGAAAGGATGAAAAGCAAAGCCGACATCGGTAGAATTTGAACTCAGGACGTAAAGTCGGACGAAAGAGGATAAGCATTTTGCCCAGCGTGCTGCCTTTCCCTGCCGTAAGATTAAAGAATCTTGGTACATTAACACTTCATCTGTAATATATATATATATATATATATATATATATATATATATATACTACAGGCTTCTTTCAGTTTCCCTCTAGCAAATCCATTCACAAGGGTTTGGTCTGCTAGAGGCTATAGTAGAAGAGACTTACCCAAGGAGCCACGCAGTGGGACTGAACCTGGAACTGTGTGGCTTGGAAGCAAGCCACACAGACAACCACTCCTGCGCCTATATCTATATACATAAATGTGTCTGTGTGTTTGGGGTTACTCTAACTCCACCCGCATTGTCAAACCAATTTTAATGATTTTTGGTACATAGGTACCTTACATGCTCTGAAGTTCAAATAAAACCAGAATTGTTTCGAAAATTCGATAACACTTAGTTGGCATCGATTTTTGTTAGCTCAGTCGGGCGTTTGAATGGAAATTCCCATAGCGATGTTATCTTTCCTGCAGATTTTGTACCTTATACCTGCAAATTTTCAACAAAATCCATAGAATAATCTCCAAGGAAATGATTATTCAATACTAGGTCAGAGGTGGGCTCAACTTCAACAGGGAAAACACGAGCAACACCGGGTCCAATAGCTAGTATATATATGTAAACAGGAGAATTATAATTGTCCCTAGATGTGACTATGGTGTCAGAAAACACCAATTTTGCTAGAAATAAGATCTAAACTACGCTAGTGCTGTAGTTAATGCACATGAATGAAAACATTTACACTACCTGGGACAATAATACTGACATCATATATATATACATGTATGCATGTATACATACATACGTACGCCTGTGTGTGATTAATTGCGTTTCTTTTCAAGTCATCAATCTTTACTTTACCAGAGACAATATTTATTAAGACAAAAGTGTATAAATGGAACATCGGAAATAAATATTTTCATTTTCTTGACTCTGTGAAAATGTTTTGAATGACAGCAGTAACTGAAAATAATCAATGATGTTGGTAAAAGTATAATTTTTGGCAGGCAAGAGTAGCCGTATATGCTGAAATCAGTATAATATTATTTATATCAAGCTTAAGCGTAAGGAAAGCAAATTCACTGCAGTTGAAAATGTTTTCAGAAAATAGAAAGCTAAAAATATATATATCTAACCCGTTTCTTTTAGTACCGGCATCATTATTAAATTTCACGAAATCGTGGTGTCGTGACAAGAGCGCTTTTATAACACCGAACTCCAGAGAGATGACTGCAGATTCCTCGGGCGAAGGATTGTTCTGCAAACTAAGAATATTGGAAATTTTATTGCTGAGGTTTTGGAAAAGGAAATGTAAAGAGGTCGAGAACTCAGAGAACAGAAAAGACATAAAGACCATTAAAGCAACGAGTGATTTGAGTTTTGGACGACAGAGGATAATAAAGAACTGCATTCTAAATATCCAATTTTTACATTCTAAATGCCACTAAACTCTTCAAGTAGAAGCTCTTAGAAATCTTTAAAACTTGGAAAAATTTTACGAGTTCAGTCTGATGCAATTCTACATTTTATACTAGAATAATTATAAAATTTTCTAAAACATTTCATGATAGATTGCATTAATGCTATATTAATAGCTGAAGAAGAATTTGTAAGCAAATATACTTTGAATTAAATCAAGGGGATAAACCTATGTCTACACTCTATAACAGTATTTATCACTTCACAGGTTAGAATAGTCGAACATAATTTGAATCTAATCTTGTAATTATGGTTTCAAATTTCGGCAAGAGGATAAGTCGATTATATCGGCCTCAGTGCTCAACAGGAATTTTATTTTACTGACCGCGAAAGCTGAAAGGCAAAGTCAACCTCAGTGAAATTTAAACTCCGACGAAGATGGATAAAATGTCATCAAACATTTTGTCCAGCATGTTAACGATTCAGCCACCGCACTGCCTTCTAGCATTTTAAAACATTTCAATAAGGGAGAATTTGAACTCAGAACAACAAGAGAGACGAAATACATATTTCTTTACTACCCACAAGGGGCTAAACATAGAGAGGACAAACAAGTACAGACAAACGGATTAAGTCGATTACATCGACCCCAGTGCGTCACTGGTACTTAATTTATCGACCCCGAAAGGATGAAAGGTAAAGTCGACCTCGGCGGAATTTGAACTCAGAAGGCAGCGGCGGACGAAATACCACTAAGCATTTCACCCAGCGTGCTAACGTTTCTGCCAGCTCGCCGCCTTCTTAATAATAGGAAGAAGAAGAAGAAGAAGAAGAAGAAGAAGAAGAAGAAGAAGAAGAAGAAGAAGAAGAAGAAGAAGAAGAAGAAGAAGAAAGAGGAGGAGGAGGAGGAGGAGAGAAGAAGAAAAACCGCTTCCCAACAGCCACGAAAATTATCTTTCGCTACTGATTACAAGCTAGAAGAAATGACAAAATGGTGGAAGGATAATTATGTAATTTCCTAATGAAAGTATATCGTCCTTTCCCACTTATTATTAGTTTATTATAAACCCCTCATATTACTTGTTATTACATACAGCGTGTAAACGAATAACAGCGGATCATATCATATTAATGCCAGACCTATTCAGGTTTCCCACACATAGTTTATTTCTGTTGAAGAACAATAATAGAAGTAAATGTCTTGGCATGCATCAGAGAGATAAAGGTATATGTACAAACAATTAGACGCACCACAAAGTATAAAAACGGTGTCTTGGAGATCTTAGTGTGGCCATAGATATATAAACGATAGTGTATCTTTGATTGTGATAATTGATTTCATCTATCGCTGAGAAATTTCCATCAGTTGCTAGGATATTTCCGAGTTATATTGCTTTCCAAGACATAGCGAAGGGAAATGTTTATGTCTCTCTGAGGACGAAGGGCTTTTAAGTTAATTTGTATCCGTCTGGCTATGGTACAGCCAACAAAATAACTCTATTTAGGATAATGTATTACACACACGCGCAAGCACACATATACATGTACAAACACACACATATATACATTCACACATACACACACATATATATATATTCACACACATACACTCACCTGAGTCGGTTGGTAGGTAGATAGGTTTGTAGCACAGTTAGAGAATGCTAAGAAAGAGAATTAGGGAAAATCTATGAGCTTTGTTTTCTGTAATCGTCCTAAGCTTTATGTATCATAAAATTACAATTAGCACCGATAGCAATAACGTACAGATTTGTGAAAGCAGACATATTTCACTTAAATTCTAGAATGACGAATACATATTTCGATCTTTAAAGAAGAAATCGAAAAAAAAAAACAGAAATAAGGAATGTTCTTTGGATAATATCTGAGAAAATGTATTTTCTTGTGCTCTGCTACATCAGGGGAGCCAAAAATATGTATCAAACGTTCCCTATAATTGTTTATAGGTTCATATTTAGACATCAATTAATAATTATTTGTGATGAGAATGTTTCAATTAATGTATCTCTTCGTGGAATATAGAATTTATCCTGTCCATCCGAGAGATTGTCCTTTTATTGCACTTGTTCAGTAATTAATTTAGCGCTAACAACATATTCTATGATATTAATTCGTTCAATTATTATAATTGATATACTCTCTTAATGAGATATCATATGGATAGAATATATAATATTGATCGAATGACGCTACTTTGTCAATGCAATATTTTGCTGAATTGCCTTTAGTCCTGGAAATAAAAATGCACGCAACTAACGATATAGATTGTAAAACTACTGAACCCGAAAAGACTACTGAAGGCCTGTGTTCGCAAATAGTTATGCAAATATTCCAACTAGTGAAGTAAGTTTTACGCTGCGAAGAAGTCGAATGTTTTGTGACTGGCAGAAAAATTTAAGCAGCTTGAAATTTTGCATAGCATTATCCCACAGAGGTCAACTTTGCTTTTCATCCTTTCGGGGTCGATAAAATAAGTACCAGTGGAGACTGGTACTCCATCCCTCCAAATTTTACTCCGAAACTGCTGACCTTGGGCCAGAACTGAAACCAGTGTTTCATGGCGCTTCTTTGTGCTCTATGTTCAAATGCTCTTTCAAGCCTGACTTTGCCTCATATCCTTCCGCATTTTATGAAATAAGTACCAACCACGTATTCTTTTTGCGCGCAAAATTTAATTTTCTCTTCGTGTTCCAATGTTAGAAATCAATACTGAAGTATTTAAGTGTATCCGAGTGGTTTCTATCCTTATGTACCCCCAATATTGTAAATAAGAATATAGTTTCAAGCATTTGCATTGTGATGGCAAATTAACAACACTTCTGCCCTAAAAATATATCCATGGCCTTATGAAATGAATATTGGTTTCAAATTTTGGCACAAGGCTAGCAAGCTCGGGGTAGGTAATCAATTACATCAACTTCAGTGCTCAAATGATACTTATTTTATCGACCCCGAAAGGATGAATGGCAAAAAGTTGACCTCGGTAAAGACAGAAAAAATGCCGCTGGCATCTTGTCCGGCGTTCTAAAGATTTAATCAACTCGCCACCTTATATACAATTTATATTAATGTACATTTTCGGAAATCTAAAATTCAGAAGGCATCATAATTCATATTTCTGCATTTCTTACACACCTTTAAAATTCTAATGATTAGTAAAGCAAGATCTACGCATGAACTGAGACTAAAAAAGACAAGTACACATTAAATAATGTAGCCTAGGATACACTATTCACACAGAAAATATGTGATAGTAAAGGCGTTTCTTTTTATAAGTAAATATATATATAAGTAAATAATAGAAGTATAATTATCTTAGTAAAACATAGATTTACTTGTGAAAGTCCATTGATTTTTATATGTAAATATCATATTCCAAACATTTTCACTAGTCTGCGACAAGTCCCCACAAACAAGCAAATGATAAACAATAATAATTACACTATATTCTTTGTTGGAATCTTATAAGAGGAAGGATGCATAAAATGTTATAAGAGGGAGGATGCATAAAAGCACGCAAAAAATGTCATCGCCAGAATAAATTAGCTGGTGCCCGACATCAATGGTAACATGTACCTAAGTAGGAATTTACGAGTGATTTTTTACAAATATAAGAGAAAAGGCATAAATGGGCTCGAGATTAATACATTTCTATAATACAAACATATCCTGCTTGTCACGAAAATGAATCTTTACAATTCTATAAAATTTACAACCTTTATCTCAAAGTAACTTCAAGTATTAAGAAACTAGCAAACTTTAAAAGATATGTCACCTAATCCAAAAAGATGTCACAAATTGAAATATCATTCTTGAATGGAAAAACAACATGGTGATGTATTGCGTATGCAAACCAGAATGATTGGCCAAACACGTGCGAAAATATAAACAACAAAAACACATCAAACGCTATAACACCAGCAAAATCCGAACCAAAATAAACACCAGTAAAAATATAAGCAACAGTATAACAAAAATAGAACAAGAAAACGAAGAATGAATCATTCTAAACATAAAAATGACGACCATAACATAATATTAACGTAGAATTAAATAAAGTAATTCAATTTATAGATAGCCTTCCAATGAGGTTATGAAAGAACCCCACCACCACCATATAAAAGTAAGATAGCAGAACAACCAGAGAAAACACAAACGTTGCTTTTGCAGAGATAATATGAAGGGACACAATCATCAATATCTCCGGGTCAAACAAAATAGCATATGTTTAAAATTCAGTACTTATCGAAAAGGCTGCATAATACCTTGGATATACTCTTATAGGTATCACAAATCTCAAGAAATCAACATAGAAAGCAGACATACGATGAAAGAGAAAATAAAGAAAGTATCTATAATCCTTAATGAAATCAATAACAATGAATGAGACAACCAAAAAATAAGAAACAGAATAATTTGCTACGGAAGAATGAAAGACAAAAAGAAGAAGCACATATACGAAAATGTCTGAAAGAAATACTTGATAAATTGTAAATCACTCGTTAAGAAAAGTGATAAAATCAAATCAAAAGCAATTTCCTCAAGTAGATAGATGTAATCAATCAATCAATATAACTCAACAACAAAATGAAGACTTTTAGCGACAAGTATCAAAAGCAAAATAATCATCACGGATGAGATTATTCCATTCATCCATCCATCTTTTCTGCCCATCATTCTTCAGTCGGTTGTGTGGGTAGGGTCCCCAAGTACTTCGTCCATACAGTCTTATGAAAAGCAATCGTCATTACTGTTCTAGGCTGAATTCCCAAGGGTGGCCATAGACACTATTGATATTATTTAACCTGCTAGTACTTAGTTTACTTTTAGGTCTCCCGCTGGTTGACTCGACTTGAAAAGTCTGTCTTGTTATCCTTGCCAGTGAGATTATAATAATATGTCCGTAGTCTCGGAGCTGTGACATCTCAATGCAGAGACGTAGCGGCTCCACCCGGAGAGATCCACTGATCTTTGAATTATGGACCCTGTCAATTAACGTTAATTCAGAGATCTCTCGGGGGAATCTCATTTAAACCGCTTGCATTTGTGATATTAGCCTTTGGTCATTACCCAACATACATGACCATAGGTGAGGGCAGGCATGAAATCCGAATTGAAGATAGCAAGTTTGGCTTTTTTAGCAACCTCTCTTCTAATAATCGAATGCTGGAGCTGCCAGCACCTATAATTCAAGCATCCAGTTCAGTCTCCTGTTTCATTTTCGTACGTGAATACGTTCCTGAGATACTTAAACTTCTTCAATTCTCCACTTGCCTCAGTGCTGTCCCACTGACATGCATAGTGAACTGGGAACACTTCCTGAGAGCCTCTCTGCAATACTAATTTTCATACATGAATTGCAGCACTCAGTAGCGAGACTATTCATATTGAAGATCACCTTCTCATGAGACACGTAGCACCATGTCGGCTGCAAATAGCAGCTGATCGATCCTATATCAACCAATTGTGTTACCACTTCCCCAACCACTGTACATGTCGATTCAGTGCATAAAAATTATGAAAGAGAGAGGTAAAAATACGTACCCCAGCCGAACCCCAACACCCACATTGAAAGGTTTCGTATTAGCCCTATTTACGTGAACACAAACATCTTAGCTCACTGCAACCAGAAGTTTTCCACAAATCTCAATGTCCTGCAAAACTCTCCAAAGCGTGTCCTGCAGTGCATGGTCCGATACCTATTTTGTATCTTCAAACGAGGTGTATATCTCTTGACTATATATCCACGATTTCTTGATAATTTATTCTTCGGATGTAACATAATATGGTGCCAGGTTGTAATAGAACCCTCTTGTTTAACCGGAAATAAATTCAAAGATGCCATCAAAGCAAAAAGAAAATAAAAAGCGGCACTTAGAAACCCTAGTTTGGAAAACAAGTCTCTGTTTTTGCGAATTATAGAGTTCAGTTGTACACTGACTTTGGACTGGTCAATAAAGAATTATCTAAACTACATTGGATAAGATAGGAAACATTAAAAGGCATTACTGTATAGATCCTAGCAAAAGCATACAACAAAAACAAGAAACACGAAAGAAGAAACAATAATATTAATAATTATTTATTTTATTAACGACTAACGCTTTCTACATACAGCACAAAAAATGATTTAAAAACCAATAAGCCACACAACGCGCGTCTGATGACGTTCAGGTTGAAATGTGTAAAAAGTGCGATTAAAGTGAGAGAGTTATACAATTACAATAAATAGAATAGGTATAACGAACGAATATTTCCATATCTATTCTTAATACGTTTAGGCAAGTCCACAGGCAAAATATGCTAGTCGCTGTAGGGTACATCATAGAATAACTTTCTCTTTTTTTATATATTGACGATGAATTCAACACACTTTGCTCATTAACCAATAGGATTTAAAAAACACTGCTGTTAAAACCACCCTTAGACATACAAGTACACCGCTTTGAAGTGCTATTTATTTATTTTTTTACTTGTTTCAGTCATTTTACTGCGGCCGTGCTAGAGCACCACCTTTAATCGAACAAATCGACCCAAGGACTTATTCTTAGTAAGCCTAGTACTTATTCTATCGGACTCTTTTCCCGAACCGCTAGGTGACGGGAACGTATACATAACAACACCGGTTGTCAAGCGAGGGTGGGGGAACGAACACAGACACAAATAACAAGCACACACACACATATACATATATATATATAAATAAATATAAGAGAGTGGTCACTATATATATATATATATATATATATATATATATATACGACGGGGTTCTTTAGTTTCTGTCTACCAAACCAACTGACAAGGCTTTGGTCTGTCCGAGGCTATAGTAGAAGACACTTGCCCAGATTGCCACCCAGTGAGACTGAACACGCAAACATGTGGTTGGGAAACAAGCTTCTTACCACACAGCCAGTCCTGCGTCTGTTACGTTTATTTACAAAATATAAATTTTTGAGATCTATTTTTTAATCAGTTCTTTAATAATTGGCTTTCCTAGGGAGAAGGAATTTCTTCAAGCATATGATGCAGAAAATTACACACACACACACACACGCACGCACGCACGCACACGCACGCACGCACACACACACATTAAGATAGGTAGATAGATAGATAGATAGATAGATAGATAGATAGATAGATAGATAGATAGATATATAGATAGATAGATAGATAGATAGATAAGTTTCTTTATTGGCCACACAGGGCTGCACACAGATGGGACAAGTTACAAGGTAGAGCTTTTCTTTTGGGGGATGAAAAAAACAAAAAACAAAAGAAACAAAAAAAAGAAAGGGGTGGCGTACGTTTTCGATCAAGAGGGATCGTAAAAGGGAAGAAAAGAACAAAAAAAATAGAATAAAATAAAAAATTAAAAAATAAAAATAAAAAAAGAAGAAAAGGAAAAGGAACAAAAGAAAAGAGAAATGAAAAAAGAAGAAAAAAGGGGAAGAGGAAAAAAAAAAGATAGATAGATGTAGGCACACACCTTGGATTTACAAATAAATTTCTTTACTAAAATAGTACTGTCAACGATTTAATCCTACGGCCATTGCTTTAGAATGTTCGGTTCTAAACGAAATTTCCTCATTTGTGCATGTAAACTTCCTGTAATCATTTTGATTAGTATTAAAATAATGTTAGATACTGTGGTATAATTAATGAGAAGGACATTATTATTATATGAGGATATTATTAATGGCGGTGAACTGGCAGAACCGTTAGCACTTCAGAGAAAAGGGTAAGCAGCAATGTGTCCGCCTTTACGTTCTGAGTTTAAATTCCGCCATTTTGGAGTCGATAAAATAAGTACTAATCAACTGTTGAAGTTGATGTTATTGACTTGCTCCCAACAACCAAATTTGCTGGTCTTGAGTCAAAATGAAAACAATTGTTACTGTTGATGTTTTGCAGCTTAGCTACTCTTTTACTCTTTTACTTGTTTCAGTCATTTGACTGCGGCCATGCTGGAGCACCGCCTTTAGTCGATCAAATCGACCCCGGGACTTATTCTTTGTAAGCCCAGTACTTATTCTATCGGTCTCTTTTGCCGAACCGCTAAGTGACGGGGACGTAAACACACCAGCATCGGTTGTCAAGCAATGCTAGGGGGACAAACACACACACACACAAACACACACACACACACACACACACACACACACATATATATATATATATATATATACATATATACGACAGGCTTCTTTCAGTTTCCGTCTACCAAATCCACTCACAAGGCATTGGTCGGCCCGGGGCTATAGCAGAAGACACCTGCCCAAGATGCCACGCAGTGGGACTGAACCCGGAACCATGTGGTTGGTTAGCAAGCTACTTACCACACAGCCACTCCTGCGCCTAGTTATGTTATATTTATAATCTCTTGTTGTTTTTTTTCTCTTAAAACAACAGTATATCAATGAAACATGTATGATTCTTACGTTCTCCAAATAAATGAACATCGTTTCCTAGTAGACATTTTGGCGTCATTAAAATTATATCTATATATATAAAACTCTGGTTGTGTGAGTGTCTGTCCCCTTCGATTTAGATTCCTAACTCCTCCCACATTTTGCGGTGCAGTTTAACCAAATTCGGGTATCTTATAGTCGTGATTCATATCGAGGCCGTCTGACTATTAGCGCGCGTCAACGATGAGTCTACGATTTTAAAATAATTTAACATCATTTTTTATTCCATTTTAATGCATAAAATGCATCGTATGTCGATGGTGGCGGAGTTGGCGTCCACGCTCACAGCTGCACCTGTTTGCTTCTCCCCCTTCCCTCCCTCGTGAAGCTGTGGGGAAGGGAGTGTAAAGAAATCAACGTCGTAATGCGTTGTGAAGGAAACCAGCGTTCTTTTAGAACAACGACTTCATGGCTTGAAGACACCAAAACAAAAATGGCTAAGAAAGCCCGAATTTATAAGGGAAGTAACTCTCTAAAAATGCTTATATAGTTATTTCCCTTACAAACCCGAGCAACGCCGGGCGATACTGCTAGTTTACTTATAATCCGTTTTAGATTAGTAGCGTTTCTATACACTTCTATAAAAGCGGGATATGTTACAAACTTTTGTAATTCTTCAACTTTGAAAAGTTGTAAAATTTCAATAGATTAAAGTATTAACTTTTGTTTTTCAATTTTGTAAATTATTTTTATGTTTTATTTGTGGAATTCAATGATGGTTCAAGAAGTTAAAATTAATCTTAACATTTTAGTCTGTATAATGCCTTTTTTTCCACAACCAGAATCAATTACTGCATTGTATGCAACTCTCTCTCTCTCTCTCTCTATTCCATTTTATTCTATTCTATTCTGTTCTCTGAACTCTCATCATCTATGCTGTTGCATCTTTTCAAATTCTGAGCTATACAATTTGTCTCATTATTCCTCAGGAAAACGATTTTATGACCAAGTCAAACACAGTGTTCACTCTAATATGTTGATCACGTAAAGAGTATTGATATTTCACCTCATTTTCAGAAAAATGAATACTGATATGGGTACTAGAAAAAGACGGTTTAAAGTGTTTTTTGCTTTTGTTTTTTGTATTTTTTTGTTTTATTTTCAGAAAATAAATTCTGTCGAGATTGAATTTACTTTTCTTTTTTATAACACTGATATGAACAATACTGATTTCAAATTTTAGCACAAGGACAGCAAGTTTGTGGGAGGGGATAAGTTGATATCATCGATCCCAACACTCAACTGATCTTATCGACCCCGAAAGTATGAAAGGTGAACGTAAAGACGGACGAAACGCCGCTAAACATTTTGTCCGACGTACGCAAGATTCTGCCAGATTACCGTCTTTTTTATAAGAATAATTTTAACATTATACTGACGTTTATGTGACAATACATTACTGCCCAAAAATTCGATTTTTGTCAACAGCATGGATTAGTTTTGATAGAAGCAGTCATTTGAGATATTTCCACAATATCAGAAAATTATTATAAAACTTAGGTCTAAGTGTTCAGTTTTATAATAATAATCAAATATACTTTCATTGCTAAAACAACTATAGTCATTAGATTGATGCCTTAGCATAGCGGCAGAAATGTGTGTGTGTGTGTGTGCATGTATGTGCGTGTATACATACATACACACATATGTATATATATCTATCTATATATATATATATATATATATATATATATATATATACCGGAGTAAACACATAAATGTGAAACAAGGTGGACAAAAGAGGTGTAGCGTTTGTAAGAGTCTAGATTGAATTGATATATCGGTTCCATTCTAGCAAAAACTGTCTGATATATATACACACATATATCTATCTATCTATCTATATATATATATATATAGATATATGTGTGTATCTGAGTTTCAGATGCCGAAGTGGAAATCCACAACACCATCTCTTCGGTTATCTGGTTAAATAGCTAGATAACCGAAGAGATGGTGTTGTGGATTTCCACTTCGGCATCTGAAACTCAGAGTTTTATCTTGACTATCGAGTAATGTAACATATTATTGTATATATATATATATATATGTATGTATATATATATATATATATATATATTATATACGTACATATATATATATATATATATATACAATAATATGTTACATTACTCGATAGTCAAGATAAAACTCTGAGTTTCAGATGCCGAAGTGGAAATCCACAACACCATCTCTTCGGTTATCTAGCTATTTAACCAGATAACCGAAGAGATGGTGTTGTGGATTTCCACTTCGGCATCTGAAACTCAGAGTTTTATCTTGACTATCGAGAAATGTAACATATTATTGTATAGATAAATTCCTCTATTTACATAATATTGAGGTCTCTTTCTTTCTTTTGTTATCTTACCGTTTTATCAATATATATATATATATATATATATATATATATAATATATATATATAAATATAACAATTTAGGAATGGCCTAAACAGGCCATTCGTCCACCAGAAAGAGCAGCCAGAACTCCAACCGCCAAGTAGTGCAATTCGGAAATAAGGTGAAAATTTAAAAACGTTTACCCTAATTCATCTTTTATACGATGCATCGTTTCAGTGTCTTTAATGATAGACCAGCTTAATTAAATTAAATTAAGCTAGTCTACCATAGGTCACACTTCATCAGTAAAAGAAACCTGGGAGAGACGGATATACACGAGGCGACTGTATCAATGCCTCGGGAATATCTGTCTTAAAATTTTCAAGACCAACGCATTCGCGCCAAACTTATCGGCAGCAAATATAACTGCCGATTCAATCTCAGAATTAGTCAGAAAATTATCAATTAATCAATTTAGGGTAGCAAAAAATTCAGTAAAAATTTATCGCTACCAGCGGCCTAGTGGAAAAGAGAAAATAGTCAAAGACTAAATATATATGAATATAACAATTTAGGAATGGCCTAAACAGGCCATTCGTCCACCAGAAAGAGCAGCCAGAACTCCAACCGCCAAGTAGTGCAATTCGGAAATAAGGTGAAAATTTAAAAACGTTTACCCTAATTCATCTTTTATACGATGCATCGTATAAAAGATGAAGATATTCCCGAGGCATTGATACAGTCGCCTCGTGTATATCCGTCTCTCCCAGGCTTCTTTTACTGATGAAGTGTGACCTATGGTAGACTAGCTTAATTTAATTTAATTAAGCTGGTCTATCATTAAGACACTGAAACGATGCATCGTATAAAAGATGAATTAGGGTAAACGTTTTTAAATTTTCACCTTATTTCCGAATTGCACTACTTGGCGGTTGGAGTTCTGGCTGCTCTTTCTGGGGACGAATGGCCTGTTTAGGCCATTCCTAAATTGTTATATTTATATATATTTAGTCTTTGACTATTTTCTCTTTTCCACTAGGCCGCTGGTAGCGATAAACTTTTACTGAATTTTTTGCTACCCTAAATTGATTAATATATATATATTATATATATATATATATATATATATATATTATATATATATATATATATATATATATATATATATATATATACATATATATGAGGCTGGTATGTTAATCATATCACTGCATTTCAAAATTTATTCGGTTTTAAAACTTATGTGATAAGATTTGGTCACGTATAGAAATGAAATGACTGAGCGGGTTTCACTAATTAAACACATTAAACTTTCTGATCTTACTCTTCGGTTACTAAAATTTACCATATACAAGTTCAATTTAAGAACATATTTTTAGTGATACCAAACCAAAACGTTCTCGATTTCACAGTTCTACACTTGGTAAACTACCTGTTTAAATCTAGGCGAACATTACTTAGTAGAGATTATTGTTAAAAATTTGAAGATCAACCTATATGGAAACAACGTAGCAAAAATCGATCTGAAGTTTATGTTTTGGGTCCCTTACTGAGTTGTTTAATTATACTATTTAGAGGCACCGTACTGAGTGGTAAGTTTCGGGACTAAACACGAAATTTGATTCCAGTGAAAACGTTGGTCATACCATGAAAAAAAATCATAAACATTTTCATATCTCCTATATATAAGACACAGTTTGATGAGTTTTCGTGCAAAGAAAAAAAATCGTTTTATATCTGTTTGATAACAATTTGTATCTTTTTCTTAATCTTATGAAGCAAGTAACAATGACATTAACAAAAGAAACACTAAGATTCGTATTTAGATTTTTTATTGAAGTATTCTACAGGCAGTGAAATATCAAAGATTATCCATAAAAAAATCAATAGAAAATATCTCTTAATATTAAAAAGTTAGGTATCGATTCTATAAACAAAATTTTGCACATACCTTTATTTATCTTCTAAAAACAAAATTGTTACCTTATCGTTTTCTTTCTTTCTTTCTTTTTTGGTTTCCAGTTTTTTTAATCTGTCCCTATGTGCATACAACAAAGGTTATGCACATTATTTTTTTCCTGTCTTTTACATTTTTCCTTCCTAATACATTTGCGGAGAATTAAGCTTCGTTTATACCTGGGATAAGTCAACGAAAACTATTTGCCTGATCATATTTCAAAGCATACTAAAATTGTCGTGGTAAATAGATTTTGGTACTACCACTTATATATTTCTCGCTCTCAAAGGAGTAACTAGCTTTTCACTGAAGTGAAATGCTTCATGCTGTGGTTCGTATACCTGATCCATAAGAAATGAAACAAAGTCAAACCGATTTCTTCACTAACATTCCACTGATTTCCAATTGATATCCTTCAGGTGTTTTCACATACTTCCTATTTAAGTCTATCAACTACTATAACATCAATTGCTAAATCTTTTCGTCGTTAAGGGCCAGAGAATTGAAGATTACTGCCTGCATTTGGTGGATGCACAGTTGAATGCCTCGTTTTGCTGGGATAGAAATACTTGTATCCAGTTTTTCATATTTAACGGTGATTTCCTTTCTGAAGGCTTCTTGTCCGAAGTTGTACCGAATGTAAACTTTAAATCGCTTTTTGGCTTACATAAACAATCAATGCTATTGTTAAGACATAAAGGCACAACTCTGCAAACAGTTGACAATTGAGTTGATACAAGTGGGATTGAACTAGATCATGTTGAATACCTGATATATACGTGGATTGCAGAAAGCCATCAATCACCAAAGTAGCTGTTGAGGTCTTTGTGTCGAATCCCGGTTGAAAAGAATGCGGAACTCATCTCCCAACATATGTAAGAAAGAAAATGAAAAAGAAAAAAATCTTGCAGAGTCATTCAATAAATTTAGAAGAAAACTGGGAACCACACAAACAAACAATTAGGTAATATTTTGTTTTGTGAAAGAATGTGCAAAGTTATGCGTTTATTGCATCTCTGTCTGACTTGTTAATATTGGTTTCAAATTTGGCCAACAATTTCGGCGGAGAGAATAAGTCGATTACATCGAACTCAGTGCTTAAATAATACTCATTTTATTGACCCCAAAATGATGAGCGACATAGTCGACCTTAGCGGGTTTTGAACACAACGTCAACTCGGAAGAAATAATGGGAAGCCTTTTTCTCTATGCGCTAACAATTCTGCCAGCTCACAGCCAAACCTGATATGTTTAATATTGGTTTCCAATTTTGACACAAGGCCGGCAATTGGATGGAACGGGGCGAGTCGATTACATTGATCCTAGTGCTCAATTGGTACTTAGGTTATCGATACTGAAATGATGAAAGACAAAGTCGACCTCTGTAGAATTTTCCTGGCTTAAGAGAGAAATTTCACCTGACATCAAGAGAGAAAAGGTTACGCTTACAAGTGACAGAGAATAAAATACAAAATAGTCGCCCAATATGTAGAAATGAACTAACAATGAATTAAAAGAACAATAAAGACAGAAAGAAAAGCACCATTATTGCTTTTATATATTTTATGAAATATTTCAAACATACTATCCATGATGAATACTAAGTACTGACTTTTGCGCCAAAGAGTTATTAAACCATATCATATATAACAATGATTTACGTGTTGGTTTCGTATCTTCTCTCACGAAGGACATTTTAATTCTTTTCATTCAGTTTCGGTTATATATTCCGTCCACCTTATTCATAATATTTAACTAAAGCCCGTTTGCGCATAGAATTATAAAATCAATAAAATGCATCGGATATATGTACTGTAACCTTTACTAGAAAAAATATATAAGTAGGAATGAATAAAAATAAAAGAAAAAATTAAATATTTATTTATTCCGAGTGCAATTTTCTTATACTTTCTCTATTTCATCAGTTCAAAACCACTGAATTGCCGATGTAGTAGAATCTTTCGAGTGTGGAAGAAATGCATTATAATATTTCTTCCAGCATTTTAGTTCTAAGATGAAATCACGTGAAAGTCAACTTTGCCTTCAGTATTTTAGGAGTCGATAACAGAAAGTACAAGTCAAACGCAGGAACTAATGATGTTGGCTAAGTTGTTTCCCATCAAGACTGTTGGTCATGCGACTTAGTTAAAAGTAACATTTTCAGTCTAGTTTCTTCTGTTACGAATTACAAAATATACAGATTGCTGGATGGTTCTGCTTAGATTTCCAATTACAACCAATTAAATCCTTCTGCGAGACTTATTATTTCAAATGAACATGGTTACAGGCTGGCATGTAACTTTGAGTGTTTGCATGTGTGTGTGTGTGTGTGTGTGTGTGTGTGTGTGTGCACATGTGTGTGTTTGCACCTGTGTGTGTGTATGTTTATGTGTAATTATCACCGTCAAGTTCGAGTTATTAAGAATTCCCCTTTACAAGCAAACAAGCAACGGATTCATTGACTTATCATCATCGAAGCCATCTTCGTCCCACTACGGCCTCATATATATATATACGCAAACACACCTGCATATATATATATATATATATATATATATATATATATATATATATATATGTATGTATGTATGTTATATATATATACGAAGGGATGTTGAAAATTTCAATATATTCCCCTCTTATATTTACGTATTTATTGCAGCGGTCCTTCAATTTTTCCAAGTCCTGTAAAAGAACTCGACAAGTTGGGCCTCCAGCCACGCCTTTCGCGATACACTTAAAACCAGGAACTTCACACCAGCCCCTCGTGTATATTTGCGTGGCTTTATGCGTGTATGCATAGCATGTGGCCGTGTGAACAAATATATTATATGCATGGAAACGTTTAAGTATATGCAAGTAATCATATCCATGCATATAAGGCATTTATGCACATAGCCGCCCATGCGTTTATAATAATATGTCACTGAGAATGAAAATTGCAACATTCTGTGGGAGGCAGTGATTCAGTGCGATCACCTGACCAGATATCAGAAATCTGACATTTTTGTGGGAAAAAAGAAAAAACGAACAGGCATGATAATCGACATAGCATATACCGGTGACAACAGAATCAAAGAGAAAGAAAGAGAACTGAACAACGATTTGAAGTTGGAAATACAAAGGTTGTGGTCAATGAGAGTAGACGTGATACCAATAGCACTTGGCGCACTTGGAAATATCAGCACTCAACTACCAACCTAGCTCAAAAATGTTAGTACAAATGTAACAGTAGAACACCTACAAATAGCATTTCTTGGAACTGCGAGAATTCTTCGCAGGGTTCTTGAAGCATGATAAGTAAAGAAGTGTCACGTTAGTCTGCTGGTTTTGGACAGCTGACGACAACAACAACAATAAAAATATCACTTTTGCTATTATTTTGAGAGAGTGAGCAACACATATATTAAAGTGTCATAGGGATACAAATATACGAATCCCAATATACCCATTGTGACTACCCGTCTGATAAGAGTACACAAAGCACATGGATCACAACCATATGTGGTGTACGTGACATAGTGGTCTTATATCAAGGTAAACAGCGCATAAACTTTTAGGTGGGGCCAGTTAGAAATTTCTTCAAGTCGAGTAGCCCAATCACGCTCTGAAGGTCTTTGAATAAGGCTTGTTTGTGGATGTTGAATGAAACAATCTTGTTTCCAGTAGTGAATTATTCAAACCAAAAAAAACCCTCTCAGCACATAGTTATAATGTTCTCACACTAGTGATCAGAGATGCACATATCGTCAGCCACCAACTGGTTACGGTCAAACAACTAATAAGCAAATCAGTGGTCTTGAGCAGAATATTTGCTGTAGCCCATCTTAAATACCAAGACAAAACAATGCACATGATAACACTTCCGCAATACGGACAAATCCCCCTCAGTGAACATATAGAAAAATGTGCAGGTAACATCAAACCAAATTTTACAGTCCTTATTTCTACCAGTGCAAAGACGCAATCTCTCAACTAGAACGTTTAAATAAAGAAACTGTTTTCATTGAAAAATGCAAAACACGTCTTAATATGAACACATAACCAACTTTTATCGTTTTACATATTTCAATTCACGATTGCATCACTGTACATAAATCCCCTTACTAAACAAGGTTTTTGAAACTTGTCTCTGTATGTACACATATATATCCTCCACCCATTACCGAAAGCTGAACAGTTATCTCCCTTACCCACAACAATAACAATAATAACGACAACCAATTACCTCCCTTTATCTATATACTTGTGAAGTTTCATCACACACATGGACAAAATTTCTTCTTAAGAAAACATATATATTTAATAAGTAAAACATAATATCATGAATAGCGACAGCGAAACCGGTCGATATATTAAAAATTATATTAAAACTGTGTACGTGTACGTATTTTCCTTTTCTAATTTCTTATATGCATTACAACTCACCACGTGGGGATAATCGAAATTCCTCTTTTCTGTTATATATACGTATGTATGTATGTATGTATGTATGTATATATATATATGATGTATATATATATATATATATATATATATATATATATATATATATATATATATATTATATATATCTATATTATATATATATATATATATATATATAATCTGACTGCCTCCTTTTTCTCCACGCATACAATGAAACCTTCAACATTATCATAGAAAACCTACCTATTCTCACAGGAGATAATATAATGAACAAAATTTTAGACTCACGCAAAATTTTCAAGAGTAAAATTCAACCGAAATCATTGAAAAGACTATTAACCAACGCAAGACTATATCCATTAATAACTGAACCAAAAGTGAAAAAATGCGGTCGGTCTAACTCTGGCACTTGCCCCTATCTTTTGGAGGGTACAGAGTTCTAATTTAAACAAGGTGAAATATTTAAGATTGAATCAAATTTTATTTGTGCCTCGGAAAATCTAACGTATGCCATTACCTGATTAGGGTGCGGTAATCAATATATTAGCCAATGGAAATATCAATCCGTAGAAGAACCACCCTTCACAAAGAACAAATCTACCACCCACAATACAGACAGATACACATCAATGAACACATAGAAAGGTGTGCTAGGAAACTTAATCCTAACTTCCTAATTCTCCCCTTCTATCAATATTCAGGGAACAGCTCAGTACAGCAAAGAATGAGCAAGGAGGCAACTTTCATCAATAAATTCTACCCACAACTTAACATGAACACATAACATAATACAGAACACTACTAAATTTACAAATAATACCACTAACTTCCATACATTCCATACACCATTCTTATCATCTACCCTAACTGCACCACATCCAGAACTACTTACCTCCCTTACACATAATCGTTTTACTCAGGGACTAGTAGACCCAACACCACTTGATAATTGGTGCGCATTCAAAGCCAGTCAACAGCAACTGTCGAAACCGGTATGACATTGAATCTCTTTAACAATTCATAATAATGACTTTTATTAGACTTCATTCTACCACAGTTCATCTAATTGTATATATTCATATTACTTTTCATTAAAAAACCTTTATTTTTTTATATCCAACGTGCATTTTGCTTTTTTTTTCTTACTTTCCCCATATCTCTTCCACGTGTAGTTTCTACTTTTGAAATATATTTCTATCATATATATATATATATATATATATATATATATAAAGGACGCAGTTAGAATTTTGGGTAATCCTTTATAAGCGCTTTCATTTGTTTTTCGAATTCATCACAACAAAATTGACTTCAAGTGTTCGAAAAAAGAACGAAAGCGCTAAAACACGATTGTCCGAAATTCTGACTGCCTGCTTTTTCTCAATATACAATATCTGTACACCACTTCAAACATTATATATATGTGTGTGTGTGTGTGTGTGTGTGTGTGTGTGTGTGTGTGTGTGTGTGTTGTGTGTGTGTATGTGTGTGTAATAAAACATATATCAAGAAAGAAGCACACTCTAAAGAATAGAGCAGTAATTATAACAACGAACATTAAAATCTTGGACGTAAAGTTACCAAAGGTTTCGTATCCGCAAAGCCGAAATCTCGTGGTCATCTCTTCATACTGTATACAAACTCAAAGCATCTACTTTTTCTACGTTGCAGACATGGGGCTATACTCAGAAATCGAGATATAATCTTAACATATAAAAAAACGTTAATGAGGACAGGTTGTTTCCCCTAGACCAGAGGATATAACAACCCTTATAGACCCGAAAAGACTTAACTAGCAAACGGGGTGATCCAGTTTTCCAGTAGGTAACGTTTGAAGTGGACACATTTAGAAAACACTTGTTTGTGACAATTTAACGTGCCAGGCTTAGTATAGTCCTTAATAATTTCTGCGATGCAGATTTGGCAGGGTTTAGTCCCATTACTATATGGGCCTGAACGATCTAATATTTTCCACCTGATATCACACAACATCCCATGATCTTTGAGGTGTCACACATGGCGGGCCAGGGACGTTACACACCATCTTTCTGAACTCTGAAAGATGACTGGTGGTTGTGGAAGCGACGTTTAAAAGATGAAATTGCAGATCCAATATATTTACAAACTTGGGATGTACCCATATTCGAAATCCTGATATATCTCTCATCGGCTCCGGGCCTGGGGATGCTATTGGCAACAGCGTTGCTGACGTAGTTAATGTGGTGCAAGGATCCGGCGGTGTTATCGCCGTGGATATCGCTACTGGTCATATGGTTGGTGATGTATCTGCCAGCGTTTGTACGGGTGCGGCCAATAGTAACATATGGAGCGGAGCCGGGCATCCCATCGGTGTCGAAGATAATTGTTTGGTCATCATCTGTAGTGGCAGTATTGGGAACGCCGGATAGCTCCCCTATGTCGCTGTTCCTGGGTTGATCATCATCTCTGTGTGGCGACTTTACTGGTGGTAACATATCGTGCAGGGCTGGTCACTCTATCTATGTCTATGACATCGTTTTGTTTATCGTCTGTGGTGGTGGCACTGGGGTCATCGTATATGCTCTCTGTAACGCTAATCCCAGACTGATCATCATCTCTGGGTGATTCTACTGGCGTGAGATCTGGTTAATCCGCCAATATTGTTGCTGGATCGTACATTGTTTGTAATGTGGATACCAAGTCTAGGTATCACCATAGCTTCATAGTTGACTCCTTCAGCCTCGCATCAGCCTCCTACTGGACATTTATTATATACCCTGTATATGTATGTAATCACATGAATAATAACAGATGATGTATAATTGTCAGCTCATTATAGCTGTTTCTTACGCATTATTAATAGAAGAATGAGAACACTTCTTCAGTACAAAAAACAAAACGTAATGATCAGATGAAACGTAATTTTACAAACAAAAGAACATCCCAAGAATGCAGCAGGGACGTGGCTGAAGACTGTCGAGGCTAACTGCGAAATTGGAGAATGACCAACGAACTTTGCATTAGAGGGAGGGGTTAGGTTAAGAATATAATTTGTGAAAGGGTGTAATATGATATTTAAAGTCAGAAGTCTGCTAGACTGGTTCTTTGGCAGGTTACATGTGGGGTGGATGTAGGTGATATTTTATTATACTAGGCTTAGCGAAGTGGGTAGCTGGGAGAAGATCGAAGATAAAGTAAAGATAAAGGATAAAGAAAGTAAAAAGTAAAAGTGAATATAAATTCATAAATAAAGCTAGGCATATGGTCGGGGTTCAGCATTCGCTAGCTAAGGCTAAAGAACAAAAGGGAAGAGAACAAAGATACACAGAATTAGGGGTATTCTGTGGTTATAGGTTGAATGTTAGGGGAGGGTACGAAGGCAACCAAATGATAAGTCCTAACTGTTATGCGCGATTGATTTATCTGGTAAAGTGGAAAGATGTAGGACGTTGTTTTAGATACGAATATGTTTTATGGGATAGTGGAAACCACTTTGCAATATGAGGACATGTTTGCTTGGAGAGGAAATACCTGGTGGCAATAGTAGTGTACTACTTATCATTTAGGAGTTCAAACAAATAGGAGGTTATATAATAAACTACACCTATTACCGAGTTAGAGCAAATACCAGATCGGATATCAAAAAAAGCCAACAGTAGGAAATAGTGTAATGATAAACAATTTGGAATCTTATAAAAGAGGCATTGATATTTAAGTACATAGTATAATCCCCATTGTGTGAATCAGGTAATGCAACTCTGGACAATTGTCGCAGGTAAAATGTGTGGATAGTGTGTCCCATCTATTATTTAACATGCACAGCACAAATAACTGCATGTTGGTATAAGGATTATTTACTTAGTGGAACTGGTAAAGAACTGGCTAGAATGGGGAGGCTGCTACTTCTAGGTTGGATATTTTCGCTATCGCTGATGCATAATACTGGGTACACCACAAATAGAATGGTTACTTCCTTCAATATAGCACACCATGCAAGAGCGGTTAGGAAGTAACGGTAAGCAAGAACGAGACTAAAAGGAATCAGACAATTAAAACCAATCAACTTTAGTTGGAGTAAATTTAATTGGTCTTATGTTAGGAACTATTCTAGAGGTTGTTTAAGGTCCTTGAAATATTTAAAGGTGCGGGTAGCCTTATGTATATAGGAAAGACTAAGATCTAGTTTATTATTTATTAGATTTTCTCTAATTGGTTTCTAAAATTTCGAACAGCTCCATGCAGCAAACCCTGCACCCGTATCTGCTGTTTGAGTACAATATAGCGACCCTAATGATGCCCAACTCAAATCAAATTTAGCACTTCGTGGCTAGAACAGTCCTGCCTGCCCTCTGTCTTAATTTCCATAGGCCGGAACCACAGGTTTATCCAAACCTACCTGGGGTATATCTTTTCAAGTACTCGATTCTATCTGAATCCTTATTCTACTATGTATGTATGTATATATGTATGCATGTATGTATATATGTATGTATGTATATATGTATGTATGTATATATATATATATATATATATATATATACCACTCTTAATTTGAGCGGAGGCAATGCGAGCAGAAACTAAAGGAACATTACTAAGATCCACACACAAAGATCAAATACATACATATACTCATATATTCATTTATATCTACAGAATGGACATAAAATCCGACATATATAAATATGATAATATATATAAATAGATAAAAATCATATCTATATATATAAAAGAAAGGTTGTGTGGTGTCTGTCTCTTACGATTTAGATTCCTAACTACTCCCACATTTTGCGGTGCAGTTTAACCAAAACCGGGTATCTTATAGTCGTGATTCATATCGAGCCCTTCTGGGTATTAGCGCGTGTCTACGATGACTCTACGATTTAAAAAAAAAATTACCATCATTTTTTTCCATTTTTAATGCATTTTTTGCTATTATATAAGGGAAGTAACTCTCTAAAAATGCTTATATAGTTATTTCCCTTACAAACCCGAGCAACGCCGGACGATACTGCTAGTAATATATATAAATATATAATAATCAGTGTTACATAGAAAACACAGTGAATTTGCGCTTAAAATTACATAACGTGGGTAAATAAAAAAATTTGGGATAATAAAAAATAAAAAGGACATATTAAAATGACGTATTTAAATTCCAGAAAAAATACAGAAAAAATACAAAAATACGAAAGTGTGGATCTTAATGTTCCCTTAGTCCATGCTCGCATTGCCTCTGCTCAAATTAAGAAGTGGAATATAGCTCACTTGGAGCACTACAACTCCAGTCTGTATTATATTTCGAGTACTGTTATTACTAGCTATCTCAAGATAAAACTGTGTATTTTGTATATTATATACATATATATATATATATATATATAATATATATATATATATATAAGGGCAACTGCTGAGTAGCGCCACATGCTAGCCCCTGTCTATGTGGAAAATGAGGTAGTTTTAGAGCCACTGGCGTCTACTTCTAGTATGTGGCTCTGCTCAGTATTTGCCTTTATTATAATTATATTTATAAAATTATATACTTTGTATTAATTTTCACCTAAATAGTTTATTACATGCTTGGTACTTGATAACATTCTATACAGATTTTATCCTTGATTATAACGATAAATATGAAATACTTCAATGAATTTATTCACTGCTGAATTATTTTGGTTCTTCGCATGTGGATGAGATGAACGAACTAGATTAAGTTGTATATAAATATGAACATTTTTATATGCGCTGTGGATACGTTGTGTTTGTATGGTATACTCTTTTACTCTTATACTTGTTTCAGTCATTTGACTGTGGCCATGCTGGAGCACCACCTTTAGCCGAGCAAATCGACCCCATGACTTATACTTTTGTAAGCCTAGTACTTATTCTATCGGTCTCTTTTGCCGAACCGCTAAGTTACGGGGACGTAAACACACCAGCATCGGTTGTCAAGCGATTTGGGGGGGGAACAAACACAGACACACAAAGACATACACACACATACATACATATATATATTTATATGTACATATATACGACGGGCTTCTTTCAGTTTCCGTCCACCAAATCCACTCACAAGGCATTGGTCGACCCGAGGCTATAGTAGAAAACACTTGCCCAAGATGCCACGTAGTGGGACTGAACCCGGAAGCATGTGGTCGGTAAGCAAGCTACTTACCATACAGCCACTCCTACACCTATGCTTATAATTATGTACTCTTAGTTATGTCATACTGATGAAGGTAAATGGTACTACATCCCTAAACTAGAAATCAATCTATGACTAAACCATTAAAAAAAAATCTTTTGTGTTCACTTCCCTCGCTTTTAGCCCGTGTCTATGTGATAAATAAGGAAGTTTTAGAACCATTTAGCGTCTCCTTCTATCATGTGGCGCTACCGAATAGTTGCCCTTATTATAATTATATTTATGAAATTATATACTTTGTATAAACGTTTACCTAAATGGTTTATTACATGCTCGCTACTTGATAAAATCCTATATAGATTTTATCCCTGATTACACATGCATACACACACACATACACACATACATATACATATATACTATGCGCGAATATATATGCGTGTGTGCGAGTACGTGTGTGTATGCATATATATATATGTATGTATATGTATATATATAAGTATACATATGTATATATATATATATATATAAGTATACATATGTATATATATATATATATATATATATAAATATATATATATAAATATATGTATGTATGTATGTATGTATGTATGTATGTATGTATGTATGTATATATGTATACGCGTATATGTGGGCATGTACGTATGGATATACGTATACATTTAGGCTTTTGCATATATGTGTATGTGTGAAAATATATGTAGAAGAGTATAGTTATACATGTAGATATATGTGTGAGTTAATAAATCTGTGCTTTTATATTTCTATATGTATATGTCGAAATACATATATGAACGTGTGTGTTAAACAATATTGACCAATGGAAGTGAAGCTCGAATGTTTTAGTGACCAATTTGTGATCAAATATAAATTAAAACCTACAAAACAAGTTTACTTTACGTTGAGTATGTGTATACGTGTGCGCATGCATGTATCGGTGTGCACAAACAATAATATATATGCATATATTTATATATATATCTTTGTAGACAAACTCTGTGCGCCTATTCTTGTGAGGTCCATTCCTCTGTAAGAATTACGCATGAGAAAACGTGAATGTTACTCTATGAGCTGGTCAAACGCTAATTTGCACCTATTCATAGCTATTTGAACGGGTCGACAAACGTTAATTGCTTTAATCTTGGCTATTTTAGGTTATAAATTGCGACAAGCTCAACTATTATCGACTGATCCGCTTGAAAACAATGATCCAAACTAAAACAACTTTATAAAAATATCGTTAAAGTGAAAGTGAATTATGTGCATTTAGCTGCTACTGTTGTTGTTGTTGTTGTTGTTGTTGTTGATTAATATCACGTTAGATCTAAAATGTCAGACCTATGATCAATTCCAGCATTGACCTATTCGCTTATTTTGTATAGCCAAGGGACTGATTCATTCAATGTATATTTCCCTTTATAAATTGATATTGTGTGACTGAAGATAATTCTGGCAGCTTCTTTTTTTTTGTAGCAAACAGAGCGACTACATAGATGCTTACACATGCCTTCAAACTTGCACAGTAGGGTTTCACAGAATAAAGGAGAAAATTATCCAGCTCCGAAATCAACAACGAAATTTCTCAAAGAAAAGAATTGACTGAATAAAAGTAAAGTGAGAACTTCAACAAGTAATTGTTCTTAGAACAAAATGCGTTTCATGTAATTATAAAACCTTAGAATTTACTTGGCGGTTAGAATGGTTATTTCAGTAACATTACAAAGGAAATGAAGCGTGGTGAAGTTTCGCTATGTACATAGTTATTGTAAACAAGCTGGACTAGCAATTGTATGCTGCTTGGTTCTAATAATGCATCATGAATTATATGGCCTCTAGGAATATATTTAGTATGTCCACACAAATGTAGGATTGGAGCTTGTGTTTATTGTGTGATGTGCGAC
Source organism: Octopus sinensis (assembly GCF_006345805.1). Classification (NCBI taxonomy): domain Eukaryota; kingdom Metazoa; phylum Mollusca; class Cephalopoda; order Octopoda; family Octopodidae; genus Octopus; species Octopus sinensis. Next base: position 159,232,955 of record NC_042999.1, read on the forward strand.
ATGGATGGTAGAAAGATTTTCGTGAACGAGGATCACAATTCAGCTTCCATATCCAACCTAGTTCTTGTTGCCATCGGTTTTCTCATTCCCGTCGTTGTAGATGTTAATATTGCTTCAGTGTAGCCCGTCGTATAGGCAGCATCAGGTTGATCAATGATTAATGGCATTTTAATTATGATCTTCCACTATTTTTAAATATCTGGGCACCCACCTAAATTCGGGTATAATATATATAGGACTGCAGGGTAGCTTTACGCCCTAATGAAATGCAGATTTCTTTCCGTTTTTACGATGGTTGGTAATGATTTGAGGGAGGCTTGACTGCTGTTTCTAACAGGTTGGGCGACCTCCTATTGTCTTGATCGTAGCATATTTAATACCCATAGAAGGCCATGTTTGCACAATTGCTATCGTCACTTTATTCACTTAGGTTAATAACCTAAGTGAATAAAGTGGTTGAGATCTTACGTGAATGAAGTAAACAAATATTTATTTCTTAAAATCTTTTAAAATGTTAAAAACAGTGTTAGCTGCTTCTACGTGAAGTCTCAAGGATTATTGTCTCCTCGGTAGAAACTATAAAGTCTAGGAATATATAGCTTTCTAATTAACTTTAACGCTATATATATTTAAGATAAATGAGACTGTCAATTATAGCAATTATATACTTCAGTAAAAGCGGAATGATATCTTCTTACAAATAAATTATTAAAAGGATTTTCAAATCGTTAAGTGCTAAATTTAAATATTGTGTTAGAAGGAGTTTTGTTGCTCTCTCACTCAAATGCGCTCTACACATAATAATCAACTCTGGGGAATAGGGTGGCCAGATGTTAGGCCATAATTTTTATTGAAAGGTACGAAATTATGTATCCGAGGCAATCAAAGGCTGGATAACCATAGTTTCAATATCTTGATCACTGGTTAGTTCAGCTAAGTCTGAGTTAAACAATGACAACAACAGCAACAGCAACATTGAATATAAGATACTAAGCTTGGTATACAACTTTAGAGACAAGACCTTTTCTATGGAATACATCCTATGATTAAACAATTTCTGTTATTGAGAAAACTAAATATGTCGACATTTTTCAGTATAAAGCAATTTGATGTTTCTTTCTTATAACACAGTGCAATTTCATTTCAAGATGCAGATTGATTTGTTGTGTTCTACCAGAGAGAATGCTATAAAATACTAATTACATTATCTGTTCTTCGGTTATTAACGTCTTGATTAATTTGGTCTGTTAGAAGCAGTCCAGGCGAAGTTTAATCATTCAGGTTAATTATCTAGACGACAAAAATAATAGTGCTGTTTTTAAATACTCTTTACTCTTTTTTCTCTCTTTTTACTTGTTTCAGTCATTTGACTGCGGCCATGCTGGAGCACCGCCTTTAGTCGAGCAAATCGACCCCGGGACTTATTCTTTGTAAGTCCAGTACTTATTCTATCGGTCTCTTTTGCCGAACCACTAAGTGACGGGGACGTAAACACACCAGCATCGGCATTCAAACAATGCTAGGGGGACAAACACAGACACACAAATACACACACACATACATACATACATATATATATATATATATATATATACATATATACGACAGGCTTCTTTCAGTTTCCGTCTACCAAATCCACTCACAGGGCATTGGTCGGCCCGGGGCTATAGTAGAAGACACTTGCCGAAGATGCCACGCAGTGGGACTGAACCCGGAACCATGTGGTTGGTTAGCAAGCTACTTACCACACAGCCACTCCTGCGTCTATACTCCTCTTCAGTATTTTGGTACTTTTATATTCCGAGTTCAAATCCAGCAGATATTATCATTAGCTTTCAACTGTACGTGAGACAGAGAGAAAATAGTGTTGACTGCACGAATATGCCTAACTATAAAGTTCTCTTCAAAATGTGCGGTCTTTATCAATGGCAATATTGTCTAAACTTACTAAAACCCTTAGGGCAGAGATTCTCACAGTAAACGGTACCACTCCTTGCGGGTCAAAGGGGACTTTGATAGATTCATCTTGTAGCTCCCCTAATTTCCAAACATTATTGAAATTTTTTTTTCGAAGTTAATGTTAGTGATCGAAATTTTGATGAAATTACTTAGGCGCAGGAGTGGCTGTGTGGTAAGTAGCTTGCTAACCAACCACATGGTTCCGGGTTCAGTCCCACTGCGTGGCATCTTGGGCAAGTGTCTTCTGCTATAGCCCCGGGCCGACCAATGCCTTGTGAGTGGATTTGGTAGACGGAAACTGAAAGAAGCCCGTCGTATATATGTATATATATATGTGTGTGTGTGTTTGTGTGTCTGCGTTTGTCCCCCTAGCATTGCTTGACAACCGATGCTGGTGTGTTTACACCCCCGTCACTTAGCGGTTCGGCAAAAAAAAGAGACCGATAGAATAAGTACTGGGCTTACAAAGAATAAGTCCCGGGGTCGATTTGCTCGACTAAAGGCGGTGCTCCAGCATGGCTGCAGTCAAATGACTGAAACAAGTAAAAGAGTAAAGAGAGTAAAGAGTACCAGTAATGCTATCGTCAGCAACTTTTTGTGATGTATTTAATTTTGTTGAATCGTTGTAAGGGAGCAATAGAAAAGTGGCAATTAATGAAGAGTCTGAAAAACATTGGCTTAGAGAATGTATTGTATAAAATTCACCTACCCGTAAAAGAAAATTGTCTACGAAAGAATGTGGATTATCCTCTTTATTAAATACTGGTTGCTTTATCATCAGCTTGAGCCGGAATGTTAGCAACAGAAGTGTTATTGCTACCATAAAGAATATTCGGAACAAAAGGTAAAATATGGTCACCTGAAACATAGAAAAAAGAATATTATATTTGACTTTTTTAAATTGTACAATATGTAGGCAAATAGAAGAGAAATACAAGGTATAGAGAGGTAGGAATGGTAAATCAATGATAAAATATATTTTTATTTTCAGAGGTATTAATATTTATATTAATTTTATCCACCCGAAGCTGGTGAAATGTAGAGCTGTGTGATAAGGGTAGTGTAGTAGAGTTTACAAACACACAAGCACTGTCATTTGATGTGTATTTGAATTAAGACGTGTAACCTGGACAGCGGATGTTAATGTTTGAGCAACTTAGGTGTCAAAAAGAAATGGAAAGTGTGGTTTGTGTTTTATTAAGAAATGACGACTGGCACTTAGATTGAAACGCATTTCACAGATGTCAGAGAAGAGGAGATACCCATTGGTCAGACGATGTGATACGCATACCATCTAGAGGAATAAATTTGGCCTCTGTGCGAAAATACATTATAAGAGTTTAGACTGAAAGAAAACTAGAGAATCTTCTTGTGGATACAGTCCGTGTACCCACAAGTAGATTCAGTGCTTTATTTACAATAGTATCCTCTCGTGGTTTTACAAGGGTTCGTCCATTTGGAAAGATCTTTAACAGTGTGATAGGAACAGCGTTAGCAGAAGAGGAGTAAAGGAAGACAGCAGAGGAAGTGAAAGGTTGAAACGTCGTTTGCATTTAGTGACTAACATAATCCACAAAGCAACGATGAGTCTGACAATGAATAGATTTAGTGAAGTCTCGCTCTGCTGCTTAATTTATTTCATTTCTTTTATTTTCCCACGATTTAAGTGAGCATTTGTATGTAGCAAAATTACGCTTTCTCTTGAAAGGATTCGCTTATTAGCTTTTGTCTTTGGAATTGATCTTTATATACCACGGTGAAAACGTTTTGGTATTTTATTAAGTTATGTTTGTTCAGTCATTATTTCAGAATATATATCAATTCAGTTAGCTTTATGATTAAATAAGTAGCTGTCGTGGGTGAATCAAGTGCCGGATGCTCTTCGACTGGATGAAGGAGTAGTAGTAGTATAAGTAGTAGTAGTAGTAGTGTAGTAGTAGTAGTAGTAGTAGTAGTAGTAGTAACAGGATTAGTAGGAAACTTTTAGCTATCACGCTATTCACGTTTCCGCCGAAGGGAAAGAATATTATTCTGTTTAACGAATATATTTGGAAGACAATTTTAAAAACACAATATTCTTCAATTCTTCATCGTGCTAACAAATTCTTTAGCGTCTTACTAAATAAGCAAATTATATATATATATATTATTTTATCCTTTTACGTGTTTCAATAATTTGACTGCGGCCATGCTGAAGTACCGCCTTAAAGGGGTTTAGTCGGAGACCTCGAGCCCAGGATTTCTTCTTTGTAAGCCTAGTACTTATTCTATCGATCTCTTTTGCCGAATCGTCAAGTTACGGGGACCTAAGTACACCGGCATCGGTTGTCAGGCAGTGGTTGTACATATATATATATATGTGAGAGGCTCTTTTTAGTTTCCGCCTACCAAATCTACTTACAAGGCTTTGGTCGGACCGAGGCTATAGTAGAGACACTTACCTAAGGTGCCACGCCGTGGGACAGAACCTGGAACCATGTGATTGAGAAGCAAGCTTCTTACCACACAGCCATGCCTATATATATATATATATATATATATATATATATATATATATAATTATTACAAGTGCACCCTCCTGAAGAACTTTAGTCAAATCAATCGACGAATCGATACTAATACTGATTTTTAAAACCTGGTACTTATTCTATCAGTCATTTTTTCCGAACAGCTAAGTCTCAGGGGCATAAACCAACTAAGGGCTGGTGGGGGGTAGACACATGTAAATATACACACAGACAACACACACATGCGCATATAAATATACATATATATGCATGTGTCCGTGTGTATGTGTGTGTGTTTACACACTAGTCGGGCTTTTTCAGTTTCCATCCACCATATCCAGTCGTAAGACTTAGGACGGCCCAAGGCTATAGTAAAACAGATTTGCCCAGGGTGCCACACTGTGGGACTGTACCCTGAAATGTGTACATTATTTACTCAATTATTGAACTTATTCGATGATTTATCATTTTGCGTTGATGCTTGACGACACGGGGATGCGATATATAATATGTATATGTGCTTTTGTGTGTGTGTGTGTGTGCGTGCGCGCGTGTGTGTGTGTGTAAATAAATATGAGAGCGATAGTACTATTAAAAATACAATTGCAGGTAGCAGTGAATACACGCCGTACAAGCAAATTAATTATATATATATATATATATATATATATATAAGTTAGTAAATGGTGGGTATGTATATATGTATGTATGTATGTATGGAGGCGCAATGGCCCAGTGGTTAGGGCAGCGGACTCGCGGTCATAGGATCGCGGTTTCGATTCCCAGACCAGGCGTTGTGAGTGTTTATTGAGCGAAAACACCTAAAAGCTCCACGAGGCTCCGGCAGAGAATGGTAGTGATCCCTGCTGTACTCTTTCACCACAACTTTCTCTCACTCTTACTTCCTGTTTCTGATGTACCTGTATTTCAAGGGGCCGGCCTTGTCACTCTCTGTGTCACGCTGAGTATCCCCGAGAACTACGTTATGGGTGCACGTGTCTGTGGAGTGCTCAGCCACTTACACGTTAATTTCACGAGCAGGCTGTTCCGTTGATTCGGATCAACCGGAACCCTCATCGTCGTAACCGACGGAGTGGTTCCATCTATGTATGTATGTATGTATTGTTAGAGATTAAACAACCATCTAGGGGTTAATAAATATCCAATATACTACTGGATGTACAAATACGTATATATAAACATCCAAGTGCTTACTGTTGCAGGGCACTAGCGCAATGGAATAATACGCATGAGTGGGGGTAAAACAAAAATTCATCCAGAATTTTTAAGGCAAATAAGAAAATGGAGAGGATAATCAATCGACAAACATCAGCCTGTAAACATTCATTTGGATCTATGTATTAATTAATTACAATCACATGTATATGTAATCAAAATAATAAATAAACAAATGAACAAGTAAATAGATAAAAATAAGTAAATGAGTAAGAATAAAAGAGTGAAAAATACTAAGCTCCTACGGCTGTTTCTACTTTGGGTGTGTCCAGCTTGCCAATATTTCCACATCATACCAATAACATACAGAGATTGTACAAAGGTTGAACAAATATTGGACAGGGGTTGGACAATAATTGAGCTCCAAAGCTTCATCAGGGAGACCATAATGTTAGGAATCTATGTAAGGAAGTAAGATAAGATAATAAAATGATAAAAATAGTAAGGAATGGTAAAAACAGTCAATTCCAAGGTAATATCCATAAGTTGTGGGGTTACATCATATGGTAAAGAAAGTCACTTCCAGAAGTAATTTCCAAAGGTTATGAGAGTTACATCCTATTTCAATTTACTGGGGAAAATAGGAATGGTAAGACGTTATGGAGTGAGTTTAATAGGATGGTCCATATCACAGGAGTCAAAAGTTAAAGGCTAACGGCTATGTAATAGAGTATCAGAAAAATTAACAAAGTTAACTTAATGTGAACTTGTTTGGGGAAATCAATACATAACTATATTAATGAAGGAATAATTTGGTTAAAACTTGAGTGCGATGTTATTACTTATTAGCAAAAACTTCATCCCAATACCCCTATGCAGAACATGGTGAGGTCAGAGTTAATCCATCAACTTAATTAGTCCGCTAATATTTGAAAACAATGGCGTTGTTCAGGTCCGTTAACTCTATCAATAAAATACAAAACAAACAAAAAAATATTCAAGGAATGAATTGTCTAAGGGGCCTTAAATACTAAAGGGGTTAGGGATATACTATTTTGTTAAGAATTTATCTGGGATATATATCAGATTTACAAGTAATAGTCTGAACGAGAAAAATAAAGGATGAAACAATGAATGAAAAACATCATCACTCCTGGACTCTAAGCGAAGGGAGGTAACCGAGTAGTACGTTATCGTATTATAAAGCAGAGAAAAATTATTCACTAAAATAAGGTTTAGGATATGTTATTCCAATATGGATAGATTAAGTTATAATTTCCAATTGACAATTGTCTGAAATAGAAGAGCAAAGGTGAAAAGGAATGAAAGAAAATATTTTCAAAATTAGAGACTACAACTGAAGGGAGGTAACCGTGTAATACTCCATTGTTAGGATACAGAGAGATATTTAGACACTTAAAATAAGGTTGCGGTTATTTTCAATTATAGAAAGAAACAGAGGGTTTTCATGTTAGAATAGAGGTAGACCTTAAAGAAGATAATGAACCTATGTGAAATTATAATTGTATAAGGTTGTGAAATTATAAAATTGCAAAATTGTAGAATTAATTACAATTACAATGGGAATTATTCTGGCTAAGGAATGTAAATATAGGGTATATTGACATAAGATGTATATGAATACAACTACATATACAAATACCCCAGGGTCCTATTTTGTAGTAAAGAAATATATACAAATACTAATAGGTATACGGATCAAGAGTCACAGATAATTGCTTATAAATAAATGCTTAGAAATATATGGCGTAACATCCGAAGGAAAACTGGTTTTAATTAAATATCTGTATATATAAAAGACAGGATGTGTGAGTGTGTGTGTGTGCGTGTGTTCGTATATACGTGAATGTAATTTATGCACGTCCACAAATTAGTACGTATGTCGCTCCAATTTTAGGAGGACATTCGTTATGACCCTAGCTGTTTTTTCGTCATCTTATTTTTTCCAGAGGCACCAGCGAATAGCATTAAAAATAAATTTTCAACCAAAACTTGTAACAATTTTCAAGTCGGAGAAATCTCCATTGTTTGCAAACAGGAGTTAAGATCCCTTCTAGCGACGAGTAAGTTTTTGTTAAGACTTTTGGTGGGGTTTTTCATCGAGGAAAAGGTGTTTTGTTGATAGACGGGCAACAAATACACACACGAACATGTATTCGTACAATAAAAAACATGTAAGCAAAACGTGTACGTACGTACATGTGTGTATGTGTGTGTTACCCATATATATATATATAAACCAATTTTAACGGATTTCGCCCAAATCGTTGATGTTAGTTTTTTTAAATAAAGTTTGCTTGTAACGTCAATGTTACTTAGTTTTGTTTGAATTACAGAACTTGATTAGCTTAATAATCCTAACTTAATCCCGGGCAAAGCTGGAAGAGAGTCAAAGTACGGTCATGTTGCCTATAACAAGTGTTGGGGTATAATGCCGATAGTAATGCTTGTGGGTTT
>NC_042999.1:159246074-159286074 GCF_006345805.1 Octopus sinensis
TTTTGTGTCTCCAATCCTTTCAACGCGTCCACCAGATACATTCTTTCGCCATAGCCACAAGGATGATGAAAATAGCTCTTCCTTCCCGTTTGAAGGAGGAGCGTGACAATATTGACGATAGACTCAGCTGATAAACCGACTCGTCCCACACGTGACAGCAGTTGTTCGATACAAGCCCAGGTCGGAAATTGTTGGACACTGAACGAGTGCGTGCAGAACGGTTTCGTCGCTCTGACCGCATCTCGGGCAGGTCGGCCCCGTGTTTCTCGAGCCGTGTCTGTAGAGCTTATCCCGAACGGGTAGCGCTTCTCGGTAGCACTGCCAGGCAGGGATCTCTGGAAGTTGTCCATGGGCCCTGGCCCGAAAGTCGTCCTGAACAGGCGGGTCAGGTACTCCTCGTCGACGTCCAGGTTCGCCCCGAGCTCGTCGTCGTACCTCCCCTCCACTAACCCCTATAGAATGCTTTGGTTGTGTTGAAGTCACTTAAGGTCGACCCAGGACGGCAGAGTTGCTTGAGAGCAACGCGACACTCGCGGTGCCATTCGCCTTCCTCGGCCTCTTTTTGATCCACGACTGCAGTTCGGTCATGGAGACGAGCTGCGGGAAAGCGTGCCTCACAAACGGCGACCACACCTGTTCACCGTCGTCTACATAGAGCCAGAGATGTCGCAGTCTCAGCGCGTGTCTGCGCATCATCAACCACGGCATGCCCCCCTCCTTTTAACGGGTGTTGACAGGAAATGGATCGCCTGACCATCGGGACGCATCCTTTCCACAAGAAGCGAAAGAGGATGCGTTGTAGTTTGGTGATGGTAGGGTCGGGACAAGGTACGACGGTCAGGCGGTAGTAGATGACGGACGCGATGTACGTGTTCGCCACCTCCGCTCGACCTTTTAGGGACAGTTTCCTCTCGGCCCATTGCCGGGCGAGAGTGACCACCCTACTCGTTATCTCGTTCCAGTTCTTCTCCACTTGGAGGTCCGGACCAAACCAGACCCCGAGCAACTCAACCGGCCGTCGGTCCAGCGTCCCACGACGGAGGCGCTGGTGGACGGCATGGCTTGCTTCTCTCTCCAGGTGCCTAGTCGCAAGCCACTGACCTTCGCTCTCCACACCGCTTCGTAGTTTTTCAGTGTCTCGCCGACCAGCTCGATGTGCTCGTGGCTAGACACTATGACGGTGACGTCGTCCGCATAGATAGATAGATGGATAGACATATGCATATATGTATATACTTGAGTCTTTCGAGTGTTTGCAGAATAAAAGAATGTAAATGAAGAGCAGCTACATACGCATACACACAGACACTCACATGCGCACACACAAACACGCATACACACACAAACGCATATAAATACATGTATATGCATAACGCATATATATACCTATATATATACATATATATTATATAAAATCCGTTCTGTCTGTCTGTCTGTGTGTCTTCTAGGATCTCGGGCATCCTTCATCCGATTGCGCTCAAATTTGAGGTGTAGATACCGACGGTATCAGGGCGTGTATAAGTCTTGAAAAATTTTTTAAATCGATTCCAGGTGAGAATGCGATCGATAAAGCCGTGGGACTGTGCATTTGTACGCGCAAGTACATAAGCTGCTGCGATCGATATTACGCGTACACGTGCAGTTTGCGCAAAAAAAGCCGGCAAGTTTGAAATAATGCCACAAAATGCAGTGTATTTAAGAGACCCAAAAAGTAAGATGCGAAAGAGATATTTTCTTCCAACTTGGCATGAAGGAAGGAAAGACTATTTGGTTTCTCAAGAAGTTTTTTATGCCTTGACTTCGTCTAACAAAACCAAAACTTTCATTGAAATAAAGGCATGCTTAATTACTTTTTAATTAAAAGAAAACACTTATTGCTTTTTATTCAGCAGATATGATTCAGCACCGTCTATTGGACGAGGGGCGTTTTGCTCGTATATATATATATATATATATATATATATATAATATATATATAGATATATATATATTATATATATATATATATATATATATATATATATATATATATATATATATATATATCTGTATATATACATAGATGCATACATACATGTACATATTGCAGTTATAGATATGCTTGCATATATGTATAGACTATGTATGTAGTATTTTTGTGCGTGAGAAATAAAAGCAACATAATAGAGTATTTAACACACTTTTATATGCTTTCTCGCCTACGTCCCAATCAAAAATTAAAACATAAATAACATGAATACAGATAGTTTTATGTTCGCCGAACTTAAAGTCGTGTATGTATATTCAGTAAAGAGAATTTCAAAGGTGATAAGTAATAAATTTAAATTGTTTCCAAGGCATGAATGTCGCTTGAAAAGCAACACATACATTCAGGTGATCGTATATCAAATTAATGATACAACATTAAATAGATAACGCTTAAAATTTTATTACTTAAAAGGGTAAATACATTTTCTTTCAAATGGAAGCCTCAAAACCCAAATTTTCTTCAATTTTCTTTTGTAAACGTTTTATCGTATTGATCTTTATATTACTCGTTAACATGATCTATTCATGAAACTATTACAAGTTTACTTGAAGAAAAAAATTTTCATTGAATGTAACGTTGCTATGCAGATATTTTTTTCTTTTGATTAATTCTTAGACTTTTCCACACTTGATTTACCTATATTATGATGTTTGGACGTAGGTCCCTTAGCTTATATTTAAAATTTGAGGAAATGTAAGAGGTAAATGGGTACACTACATTATATAGACTCAGTGTGCATTTCAACAATATTGCTATATGTAATTTAATTCTTGTAACATCAATAAACATTTTTAAAATCAAACTTTACTGAAGAAAAGTTTATTATATAGTGATGATTAGTGTTGTTGGTTAGCATTGATCTATCATATAAAACGCATGGGTCTAGTTTATTACACACACCATAAACAAGAAAATTGCAACAAAGCTACGTGATAGACATAGCATGCAGACCATCATATAAGTTGTTAAACTATCTTATGTCTCAGCGGTGCACCCGCTCCTTTTTGATGGTCTTTAGCAATACATCGGTGGCAGGAAACTGTCCATTAACTCAATAATGTACAATTTAAATTTCTAATATTTTTATTAAAGTCTTACAACAAACTGTTTAATCTTAGCTGTTCGAGTTCAAGTTCAGCTGTTTTAAGAACAGCACATTTTATAAGAGAGTCATTGATGTGAGATACGTTGGCCGTGGGAATAGTGGCAAATCCACCAACTGCAGATGAGTTGAGAGATTTAACAGTTGAACTGAACTTTTTCAAGTTATGAACAATATCCGCAGTTGTGAGGGTCAACAAACAGACAGCACCAGATGAATATTATTAATATCTGCTGCAATGTTAATGAATAATTGTTTTTGGGCAGGCAAAGAATTGAGAATATTACATGTTTTTTTTTTAGTTAATACGCCATATATATAAAATATATCAATATCTTCTGGTTGCTTGTAGTTGTTAAAATTATTGCACCTCGAGCCCCTCACAAAAACATACAGGTTTTGCATCTGGGATTCTATGAAATTCGTCTGCTTTTTTCAGAGAATTATGGGAAAACCATGTGGTTCACATAAAAATGGCAGAAACTGCAAGAACATTAGTTAGTAAGTGCAATGTTTCCAATATCTTGGGAGGGCAGTAATAGGAGTGTAATAGGACTGGTTACAAGATGTTACCTGCATAATTGAAACAGCGAGATAAAGCCAGATGTGACATGCATTGTGTGTTCATACTTCTCTTTCCGGTTCCTACTCAAAAATGTTTACAAGTTATAACCCTCTCCCCGATCTGTAGTCATGAGGAGCGTTTTGCGATCCGATGGCTGACAAAAAATGTAGTATTTATAGACACGATTAGTCTATGCTTATTTTAGATGTCACATTCTATTTCGAAAACTAGAGTAAAAAAGTAGTGATTTTTCTTTTAAAATGTTAAGTTGCTTACAAGATTCAGTTGAAATATCAATATAGAAAACGGCTTGAATTTTGAAAATATTCGTGATTTTGTAGTTTTTTTTTTTTTTATTTCAAACTTAGTACATATAAGACTATTTCATCGAATGCGTCTATAATTTTTTTTTCAAGATGCCAAAGTAAAGAGAAATTGGTTATTGTACTGAAGTACTGTTGTAATTGAACTTGTTTAGCCGCCTGTGAATCTGAAGGAAATATCAATGCTCAAAGTGTTCCAATTGTAATCAGTGTTATTCTAGAAGACGTTCTCTTGTGATTTGGACGAAATATGGCTACCACTATTATGTCGAACGACCGCAAAAGTGATGTCTCATTGGTTAGGCTGTTAACAGTGTTATTGTTGTTTAGTCCTGTGCTTACTCCAATCGAACAGATCATTGATCAAATGCGTCCTAGCTATAAAAAAAACTAGCCATCTTATAGACGTAGTCTATTTCGGATTAAATTGTCTAAAACGACCCTGTTTTTTTTTTCTTTTTGCTATTAACACAATTTATCTACAGCGAGAAATTTTACTCCATGACAAAACACAGTGAATGGCTTTCTTACGAGTTCGAATATACCTCAAGTATATTTGAACAAGTAATAACCTTGAGCAAAGTACAATGTATAGAATAAAGTACAATTGAGAAAATATGATAGAGTTCATTGAAACTAGTTACTAATATGTGCCAACATGTAATAAACCGACATGGTGCAGCAAAGCACATATCTCCTCCCAACCCCATGACACTAATGGCAGGTGAAGTGTCATACTTGTTGGAGTACACTGCCATCACATTAATATCAACCATCAATCACACCCATATTACTATTAATGCACCACAAACACACAGTCGGGCACATCTCAATTCACCCATTCATACACAAACACCCACATATACATCCAATCATTTTCTACAGAAAATGCTTTCTCTCCTTCTCTCTCTCTCTCTCTCTCTCTCTCTCTCTCTCTCTCACACACACACACACACACACATACACACACACTTTCTCTCATGAAAGCGAAGGTCTTTAAAAGGGATAAAGGAATAGAAAATAAATATATGTAACACAAATCTTTAAAAATTTTACACAGCAAATATATTTGTCGTTTGTTTACTCTAACAAATTTCTCAACAAAAACATTTTAAATCAGTTTTTTTATAAATTTCAATGCTTTTCAATGTACATACATTTTGTGTATAAGCATGTGCCAATATTTTTTGATAAGAATTTTCTTCAATTTCGTAAATATATAAGTACTGGATTCTTGTTGGAAATTTAGTATCGATTTTCTTACATATATAATTATATTATAAGTTATGTTATTTATTTAATATTGAAATACATTCCACTGTTTTTAATTACATTCCACCGTTTATAGTTTTGAAACCAAGAGAAACGGCAGTAAATGAATTTCTTTAATGATAAGTTAGGTGTTGGGGAAAGCTAATGTTACAATAATTTTTGCTACCGTCTAAAATGTTTTTCAACTGAACTTGCTGCTCTTGTGAAGAAGTTTCATTTCAGTAGCGTATCATTAAAGCTATGATGCTACATTCAGAGAATGCCTACAAGGTTGTATGATTCTTATCATTTAATATATTTCAGATGTAAAGAAAATCATTATCATACACAAGGCAAGAAATTATTATTTAGAATATCCTCCAAATAAATCAACTGAAATATCTTATCTAATATGAATATATTCTCAACCATATAACTATTCTTTGGTAGCGGACTGGCATCATTTTATGTATTCACATCAAACAAAAAATATATATATAGCAAGTCTTTCTGTTGAATACTTGTTCTTCTTAAGTCAAAATGTTTGCTGTTTTACCATTCCAATGTTAACATGCAAATGGGAAGAACCACTTTCTATACTCGTTACATGAGTTTTTAAGCAAAGTGCAATGCAAATTTCTAGTGTAGATCTTTTGGGAGAAGCAGGGTTTATGAGCTCTAGATCGCGGATATTAGATTAATATTTACAAGCCGTTTGACATAAACTGATAACCATTTTTTTCCTAATAGTATTTGATCTTCAGATTATAGAAATATATTCACATACCATCTTTCATATAAAAACAAGAAACGCTACCTTAGTGCAAACCTAGGAATTAAAAAATTTCATTAATCATTCTTATATATGCCCAATGCTTCGATTCAATCAAGTCTTAAATATACACAAAATGTTCATTGTGTTTTATAACGAATGATATTCAGAAAGTAGGTCAACATTCGGAGCGTTGCTGACTGTCAGGAATAAATACGCTAGCATACATCTGACTTTGTGATGTGAAGAAAACTTATTTTTGAATTATTTTAGCCTGAATTCATAAAAGTGCATAAAAGTGTATAGATTCGGTGATAGCACAACACGATACTTACTATTAATGTTTGATGTTTATATTTTTCAGTGAATCTAAAATAACGAACATAAGATAAAAAATCAAAAGAGTAATGGCTGCACATTAGTTGGAAACTCAACCAACCCCTCAAAGATCGAAGCATCAAAGGGCTGACATAATATCATTTTAGTCACCATCTTGTATATTTTCGATTCCATTAATGTGTAAAGGTTCTGGCAGTTTCATCAATACTGACATCATTGAATGTTGTTCTAAAAAGATCACGCAAATGTTGAGATTGATTGTGCAGTGATTTGTACTACTGTTTGGTAAAACAAATGTATATTAATCGTACTAGGAACTGGAAAATTTTATTAATAACTTACTAAATTTTCTTTTATTCGTTTCGTTTTGACTTTGGTTGAATACTTCACATTCGGCCAAATTTGACGGAAACTTGACGTTATTTCCGACTGATGGAGTACAATATCATACAGTGAACATATAACCTGGCAAATAGACATTTTCAACACATCTAAGTTATTTATTCCTAAAAATATATTTTAAAAAGACATATAGAGTATTCTACCACATTTAATGATATTCTCATAAACCCAAATGAAAACTAAATGTCACCTTCTATCAAATACATTTAAATTTGTTATTCTGCTTAACTGTTTTATTACTGTCAGTATTATAATCACAAACTTTGTAATCGCTGTATCGTTGTCATCGTCAATATCCTCATCATCATATCCTTATGAGATGTCAGCTACATTGTAATTATGAAGAAGGTCAATACCGTCTTCGTCATCCTTATAGTAATGGACTAACTCACGGCAATATATGCTTCAAGTATTTAAATATTCAAAAGCTATTAGTCGATTCTCGTTTACTTCGATATATTGCATGTTACCGTCTCGTGATTTGTCACTATGTTCACCTCCTACGAATAAATACAGATGTATCCGCCGTTTAGATAACGTGCAAGAAAATAAACGGACAGAGATACTTTGCTATATTGTATATATTTACATTTAATCACATCAATGGAACGGGATTATAAATTACAAGCTAGTTAGAATCCGTAGGTAACCGTCACAATTTGATACTATTCACGAGACGGATTTCAATAAACAACAATCCAGCTGTGGATATTCAGTAATGGAATATCTGTTAAATAAGGTGATATCTCATTGCAAATAAACGTGCACTAGGCCCCATTTCCTGATCAGTAGCATGGACAAATGCTTTATATCTTCTCCGTTGTATCATATTAAATGCAAAACTTACACCGAAGAGATTATAATAGAAATACTATCTAAATACTAAATATTCACCCGAATAAAAACAACATGTATTTAAAACACACACACACACACACACACACACACACACACACACACACACACACACACACACACACATATATATATATATATATATATATATATACGCACACACATGCACACACAATACACACGTATATATATATATATATATATATACACGCACACACACAACACACGCTTGTGTAGCGCTTAACTGTAAGTTCATAACTATGATCAAAAGTAATGGGCAGAAATATTGACAAATTAAGGATGGAATGATACGTCGTGGTTACTACAAGAGTTATTTTACTGAGTTTGGACGGGGCAGTCGTGCCGAGGGTCACTCAGAGGAGAAGTGCAAAACAACCTCAAAGTAATGTGAAGGGGGTAAAATTTGAGTTAGACCTTGAGTCAGACCTTGCGGGTTCATGTGGTTAGCAACTAAATACATGAAAACTACTGTAGTATAGAAGAAAATTAAAGCAAAATCCTCGTCGCTTTTTTTTCTACCGTGTTTCCAGAAAGAGACACAACCGTAATTTTGCAACACCTCACAAATTGATAAGACCGATATGGCCGATGCTCAAGTTCAACTTCTACAGCTTGAGCCTCAAGGGCAAAATTAAGTAGTAGTCAAATACCTCTCAACATATGCTCTGTTATTCTGGAAGAGGAAAGATAAATTGCATAGAGTATCTAAATTATAAGAAATTAAGACATGCCAGAGGAGTGCAGAATTTTCAAGACGTGTGGGGTTTGCAATGCTTCAAGAGAAGCTATAGAAGATGTTGCAAAGCGATTGCTCTTGTCTGAAAACATCGATGTTCAATGCTTCAATTGTGGTTATATCTGCGCGAACGACTCGGCTCGTGAAATATACATGCTTAGAGATATTGACAGCCCAACATATGGTCTTCTTCGGCTTACGAGAGATCCCTACCAATTGACGTCATCGTTATTAAATATAATTATCGCATCATAAGACGGAAGTAGTCTAACGCAATACAGTAAATTTTGGTTTCAAATTTTGGCACGAGGCCAGCAAATTCATGTGAGGAGATAAGTAGATTACATCGAGACCCAGCGTTTAAATGGTAGTTATTTTATCGACCCCGAAAGGATAAAAGGCAAAAATTGATCTTGGCGGAATTGAGCTCAGAACATGAGACGTACAAAATGCTACTAAGCATTTCACCCGGCTGATGATTCTGCTGGCTCGCCGCCCTGCAATATAGTGGACATTATCAATCTTTTATATACCCTGAATGGGATATCCCATGTAATATAAAAACATGGTAAGATTGAATAGATTAAATGCCTTGAAAGAAATCTTTAACAGAAACACTTTCACCATCATTGTTATTTCATATAACTTAATTTACATTGCCATCTGATATATTATATAATGTATCTGCCCCTCGCCAGCCAAATCCCACTCGATACATACCATATAGTAAGATTGTCTGCGCCAAATGTGCTTTAACTGCTATTTCCGCATTTTTCTCTCTAACGTTCAGTGTGGAGAATTTACTGCTGAGTATCAACCATACTGATTACAACAGTTTCGAAGATCTTGCAACATATATGATTTGGTAGCTCCTCCTCTGGGTACAAATATACTTAGGGGAGATGAAGGCGGCGAGCTGGCAGAAACGGTTAGCACGCCGGGCGAAATGCGTACCCGTATTTCGTCTGCCGTTACGTTCCGAGTTCAAATTCCGCCTTTCATCCTTTCGGGGTCGATAAATCAAGTACCAGTTACACACTGGGATCGATGTAATCGACTTAATCCCTTTGTCTGTCCTTGTTTGTCCCCTTTGTGTTTAGCCCCTTGTGGGTAGTAAAGAAATAGGTATTTCGTCTGTCGTTATGTTCTGAGTTCAAATTCCGCCGTCGTCGAGTTTGCCTTTCATCCTTTCGGGGTCGATAAATCAAGTACCAGTTACACACTGGGGTCGATATAATCGACTTCATCCCTTTGTCTGTCCTTACTTGTCCCTCTACGTTTAGCCCCTTGTGGGCAGTAAAGAAATATATACCTAGGGGAGATTATAAATACAGGACTGGTTAACAATTAGAATTGCCGGTAGTGAATACTGGTATGATTAATACACAGATTTAGCGTATATTCAAACTACTAAACTGGTGGAATAATAAGTAACAATATAGACGAAGTTCCTGACCTACGTTCTAGTAGCAGGCATGGTGTTGATCTCATTCAACACCTTTGTAGCTGTCGAAGCAAAATATGTTCCGGTAACGGGCTATGTTTGAGCGAAAATCACAGTTTATAGATGTACTGTTAGTTAGATGGAATTTCGCATTATTGACTACTAGCTTTAAGCAAAGATCAAGTAACAACGTACTTATTTTTAATAATGGAGATAAAAGGTATTGTACAACCTGGGTAGAAGCACAAAGCTCGCTATTAAATGGGAAATAATTAGTATGGCTTTACCTAATAAAATTGGGAGCTTGAAATGTAATTGATGCTTGAAGATGTTATTTACATAAGGGTACACCGATGAATTACCGAGACAAAACTTGTGCATTTACAATAGTTAGCTTTTAATAATAAAACAGCAAACAACAGACTACCTTTTTGTCTCATTTTTAGTTTTTTTTCTTTTATTTTCGGTTCCCAACTCTCTTAATTCCTTTTAATTTATTTATTTACCGACCAAACCTTTGTGAGTGGATTTGGTAGACGGAAATTGAAATACACCCGTCGTATATCTGTATATATGTATATGTTTGTGTGCCAGTGTTTGACCCCCTCACACACACATCACCACCACCACTACTACTGCCACCATCGCATGACAACCGATGATGATGTGTTTACGTCCCCCTCATTAGCGGTTCGGCAAAAAACCCGAAAGAAGAAGTACTAGGCTTACAAAGAATAAGTCCTGGGGTCAATTTGTTCGACTAAAGACGTTGCTCCAGCATGACCCAAGTCAAATAACTCAAACAAATAAAATAATAAAAGAACATATATATATATATATATATATATATATATATATATCTTTACTGCCCAGAAAGGGTTAAACATAGAGGGGACAAACAAGGACAGACGAAGGGATTGAGCCGATTATATCGCCCCCAGTGCGAAACTGGTACTTTATTTATCGACCCCGAAAGGATGAAAGACAAAGTTGACCTCGGCGGAATTTGAACTCAGAACGTAACGACAGACGAAATACCGCTAAGCATTTCGCCCGGCGCGCTAACGTGTCTGCCAGCTCGCCCCTCAACATGTTCTTCGGTGTAGCAGGGTTTTTAAAGGAGAGTTATAATTGTATTAATTTGATAAGAGATCCTTCGAATGAATATTAGTAACTGGGGTTGACATTATCCACTAAAATGAAGCCACTCGATATTGGTGGACCTTCTGCTTAAGATAACATCATTGTATTGATTTTTGTTGCTCAAATTCATATATTCGATGTAGAAGGAATATACAATTAAATCGGTCCAGTCCAGTACTTTGCTGACACTTTAATTAATGCAAACGTTAATCTTGGAGTGATTAGAACACAATCTAATGAGCCGAAACAAATATCAGCAAGGTCTATAATGCTATTTCATAATATAAACTTACTGAGGTCCCCTTTGCCTTTCATCCTTCCAGGATTGATCAAATAAAGAGCAGGTAATTAAGGAGGCCTTGTCATTGACTGTTCTAATGTAGCAAATCTGAGGCCTATGTCACAAACCAATATTAATTTTTTAAATGTTGTTCTGGTCTCTAAGAATTAAATGAATCAAATGTGTTGGAATATGTTTTTATGCATACAACAATATTAGGCACGCGCCTGGATAAGAACAGTCGATTATATTTTGTGATAGTATGTATTTAATAGCTCCAGGTTTCCTGAAGTAAAAATTTTATTGATAATACTCACCATTGTCGTAATTCCTTGTTCTTTGCTGAATGTAGATAAAACTGTCAGCATTGATACAACCAGAAGGCAGTTTACATTACGTAGAAATGTATTTCCTGAAAGTAAATGCAATATATTTGATCATATTAGCTGTATTAAAAATGAAAGTATTTATGGTGTTTATTACAATGACACTAAATCTATATTGCTCATATAATTTGAACTAAAACTAATGCCACCGCTTGGACATTTTATGTATATATAAGTACATGTAGCCGTATCATCAATGTAAATAAAGGTGCTGGCATTATTTAGTCTAAAATCATCCCGAAATGAGCATATACGTGTTCGAAGGTGTTCCAGTATTGACATTTTCCCATATGCTTGCATATTTTGTATATTTATTGTATATCTATTTGCCAATGTGTTCCTTTTGAAGAAGGCAAAGTGTATATTGAAAGATTTTTGTTGCAACTTGTTGCAAGTAGGACCACCAAGCAGACACTCTGTGTTAACTGAAAGAACTGCTTCAGGCAATTGCGAAGAGAATGTTAATAATATTTAGTTTCTAATTATTATCTATTGAGACACGACAGAGAAAACTTATAGTGTAATACTGCATTGGAATTACCAAATAGTGCTTCACTTATTATGGAACTGAAAGCGAGTTTATTTGAGGGCACAAAAAGAAGAACTTCAACAGATTTTGACTTCAAAATAAAGAATTTCATTTAATGATTGATGCAGAATTTATATACTGAAAATGTATAGATTCTCCAAAAAGCAGAGTAACAGGATAAATATTGAGTATACAGAAGAGAACATGTAGCGGTTATTGTAACGTGTAATCCACAGTCCAATATGCTATATAACAGGGAAAACAATATATGTTTTCATTTTCAATATCTATTGCATATTTAAAATGTTATATTTTAAAATATTTAAATAGTTTATCGTATTAAACGAAATCAAAATTCTATTAACGATTAATGTGAACTCTGCTTGCTTAGCGCCAACCACACGTTCAGCCTTTAACGCGGTCTTCAGTTATGATAAAGAATGAAAACTGAACCCAGATTGCAAACCCTAACTAATATGAACTTACATATAATTTAGCGTAACTTAAAAAGATAAATCATTGCTTTGGAGCTTTGATCAAGGCTTCCTAAAGGAATAACAAATTGAAAATATATAACTGAAATTGCATCGATTAATAATTTAAATCACGTCGCAGTTTGAGCTTCCTCCATACCACTTGCCAAAAGATGTGATAAACGATGGGCTGAGCTTTGAACAAGGCTTCCCAAAGGAATAACAAATTGAAAATATATAATTGAAATTGCATCCATTAATAATTTAAATCACGTCGCAGTTTGAGCTTACTCCATACCACTTGCCAAGAGATGTGATAAATGATGGGCTAATTGTTGGGTATTGTTAAAAACAATACTTTTTGCAATGCTGCCTATTGCAACATTGGAAATGACTATCAATATGTGCAGTTGATACATCAATATTCGTTAAAGTCAATAGTAGTTTCTTGCTATATACAACTGTAATAGTATTGTATAAACAAAAGGCACAGCAGCGATATTTATACTATGCAACAATGTTCACCACATTTATGCCGATAACATGAATGTAAAATCAACTTGTGTACAAGATTTTATCAATCTAATTAAATTCTGTGATCAAAGATTTAGCGTTTCCTTTTAGCAGTGGATCATTAATCTACGCGTTACAAGTTCACCGTTATCTCAGTACGAGTAGTAAATTATTGACTAGCTCAGGAGACCTTGCGTAATTACTGTACATTAGAAGTGTATGGATGATGTACAACCCTATTTGAGTTTCTAAACTCAGTAGAAATGCTTTAAATAAATTGCAGTAATGTTTTTCATTCTTTCTTGCTTATAGCTCAGTATGTATATATAGGTTAAGCAATCGTTATAAATGTGGCGAACATTTATTATTTCTTTAATTGTACGAATACAATAAAATATACACACTTCAAATCGAATTGGATAATTAACTTTCTTTCAATGTGGAACGGCTTTCAAAAATTGTATTACTGTTTTGAAGAATACGTAGTAAACGATTAAGCAGAGCCCCCTGAACAAAATTGTAGATTTTTCTTTTAGGACCGGATCGATCCTGATTTATCACAAAGTGTTCCAGCCGTCTTATCCTATATTACAGTCAAGCACAGCGTATGCTGTGATTTGAGGAGGTTTAGATACAACTAGCAGTATCGCCCGGCGTTGCTTGGATTTGTAAGGGAAATAACTATATAAGCATTTTTAGAGATGTAAAGTATAATAGCCATCTCAATATGGCTAACCACAAAGGTGGGGGGTGTTACTGTAGCTTTTTACGTTCTGAGATTTAATAATAACTTTTTAGAGAGTTACTTCCCTTATATATGCCAAAAATGCATTAAAAATTGGAAAAATTGATGGTAAATTTTTTTTAAATTGTAGACTCATCGTAGACGCTCGCTAATATCCAGAAGGGGTCGATATGAATCACGACTATAAGATACCCGGTTTTGGTTAAACTGCACCGCAAAATGTGGGAGTAGTTAGGAATCTAAATCGTAGGAAACCGACAGCACACAACCTCTCTTTTATATATAAAGATCACAGTCAAGCACAGCGTATGCTGTGATTTGAAGAGGTTTAGATACAATTAAAAGCATATCTAGCGTCTGAGTAGAAATTTCTTTTTGGTTCAATGAAGATTATTTGATGTCTTATGGTGTTGGCTGACAGGAGAGTTTCAGATCAAACACTGAATTTGGCGACTTAGAATTGTCAGGTTACAATTTTGCTGTTCATCACTTCTGGGGAAGATGATATATTTTTACTGGCAACATTTAGCAAAATCAAGTCGCAACACTATTCTGCTTCCATTAACAAAATCGTGCCCCAACGAACGAAATCATTGGAGAAGGAAATGTATGTTTCATGCTTAGTCCAGCACATGCTGGAATGAACAAGTTCAGTGACAGTATTAGCGATCTAACATAAATAGCTGAGCAATAAAAACCTTTGTGCGACACATAAAGCTACACATGCGTGTTTCTTAATTTCACTATGATTTAGCTCATATTTCACAATTCACTAGTTTCATGCAAACATATTCGTATTTCCTTCATAAGACAAATATTATCAGGAATGCTGGAGATGTTTGATAAATGTATAATACACCCACTTCCTTAGCTCTAGAACTGACCGTGTAGTTAAAATTTTTGTTTCTGAAGTAAGTGATCCCGAGTTCGATTTCGCTGAAAAGCACTCTGGGTAAGTGCGCCTTACCATAAACTCGGCCCACTCAGGCCATGATTTTTTAATTAGAAAGTGAAAACTGTGTGAATGATTTGCAGTCTTTCTTCTTGATAGAATTAAACGGTTGTCAATTTTAACAACATTACTTGGCATTTGATTGCCTTTCACAGATTCATCCGTTGTTAAAGGCATTAGAACTAGATCCCTCTGATATTGGTGACCACTGAAACGTTGTTTCGCCTCTCTTTTCACTAGCCAGTTATGAATCTGCTGAAGGTTGTGGCCATTGCGCTTTCTATAAATGGTCAAAAGTACAAACCAATACCATACGTAAACACATAGAACATTCATATAAAAAATACACACGCACTCACACGTAAACACTTGCATGAGCGCACGTAGATGTTGTAAATTATATTTTTTGGGGAAAAAAACTGGTTACTTATGCTCTCGCTGTTCTCAGAGTTTCCCTATACCTGTTGATGTAGTCTGCATCATACATGCAAACCTCGAGGTTCATGCACAACGCGAATGATTAAAGATTGATGCCTGTAAGAGACATATGCGAATTCTCTGACTTCAAGGGAGCTTAAGCATTTCAGATGGAAGTGGGGCTTAATTAATTGCAGGATTGGGAGGTGATGCACAGTAAAATTCAAAGAGTGGAAGAGGGTTGAATGCAGCGAGTAAGGTTTTATGGGTATGGTATATTTCCCATTTAATAGCGAGCTTTGTGCTTCTACACAGGTTGTACAATACCTTTTATCTCGATCATTAAAAATAGGTACGTGATCTTTGCTTAAAGCTAGTAGCCAATAATGTGAAATTCCATCTCACTAACAGTACATCTATAAACTGTGATTTTTGCTCAAGCATTGCCCGTTACAAGAACATATTTTGTTCCGACAGCTGTTGAATGTGTACAAAGGTATTTCAGAGGACATGGGAACATTATTTTAACAGTACAAGAACTCGACAGAAGGAACGTAGCTGCGATTCATTAACTGAAGTGTATCAATGAATAAAGGTGGTTTAAGGAATCCGTCTGAATTAACCCGATGGTCCGAAGGTGAAATACATGTCTTACCAGAAATAGCATAGAACTGGTAGATTTCCAACTATTCATTTGACTGAGAGTGCCATAAGTTCTGGTAGATAGGAGAAGTTGGATAGCATGTGCGTAATGTGTATGTAGTTAGAGTCAGACAACGGTAGGACGACGTGACAAATGAAGAAACTGTTGTAGTCTGATAGAGGTTGGGCTTAATTGTGAGAAAGGGATCAAGGTTCTTTAGAGTGGTTAGAGTTTTTGCATTCTGGTTTGTTTTTTCTTATTGTGTTGCTGCTGTTTTTTTTGTTTATATTGCGTTTATTTTTTTTTCTTTTGTCAGAAACACGTGTAGGTTCAAAATATTTCATTTATAGTATTGAAGATTGCACAAAATTCAGCTTCTATGACAGTGGCATCCGTAATGAACACCGGTAAGAACCGAGAAGGCCTATGTACCTTAACGTATGTGAGGAGGATGATTTGCGAAAGGGGTAAATCAGAACAGAAGTCCTCTTGATGCAGATGGAAGTCTTCCTCGTGGTCCAAAGAATTCGCTAAAAAGTAAAGAAGGTAAACGGCTGTGTGGTAAGTAGCTTGCTTACCAACCACATGGTTCCGGGTTCAGTCCCACTGCGTGGCACCTTGGGCAAGTGTCTTCTAATATAGTCTCAGGCCGACCAAAGCCTTGTGAGTGGATTTGGTAGACGGAAACTGAAAGAAGCCCGTCGTATATAAGTGTATATATATATATATATATATATATATATATATATATATATATATATATGTATGTATGTGTGTATATATTTTTGTGTCTCTGTGTTTGTCCCCCCAACATCGCTTGTCAACCGATGCTGGTGTGTTTACGTCCCCGTAACTTAGCGGTTCGGCAAAAGAGACCGACAGAATAAGTACTAGACTTACAAAGAATAAGTCCTGGGGTCGATTTGCTCGACTAAAGGCGGCGCTCCAACATGGCCACTGTCACATGACTGAAATAAGTAAAAGAGTAAAAGAGTAAAGAGTACATTTGAATAAGCGGGGGGAAAAAGACTTTGTCTCAGAGCAAGTGGTACTTTTTGTTGATGCTATGTAGGAAAGAAAGCTGGTGTTTGAGACAGTAGAATCTACGGATCTTTTCAATTCTGAAGCCAGTTTTTTCAAATTTTTCCTACTGAACCAAACAATTTGAAACTTCGTATACTGGTAGAATGTGTCAAAAGTAAACTTAATTGTAAACCAGAATGAAAACGGAATTGTAACTTCTAAGTTTAACGTTGTTTAATAATTAGAATTTTAACCAATGATATTCCGTCATTCGGCTTTATTTTATTTACTCCGTCTCGACCACCAATTTGGTGACGTATTAAACATCTTAAATGTAAACAAGCCGCATGTCTCCGTGAAATCTTCTAATTATTTAACGTACTCATGTTTCCAGGATCCTATAGTCAGCCACCTTCTAATAACAATATTTAAAACTAGTTAATAAGCCACATGTATTAAATTGAAAATGTTTCCATTCTGTTAGTACTTGCTTTCGTTTGCTATTAAGAAGTGGCATCTCAGTGACGAGGCTTCTAACAAGATTTCGTTTCTAAGCTAATGCGTTTCATTTCACTTATTGTATTTATTTGTGCAAAAGGCAAGAAATTTAATATTAAAAAAGCAAAGAGCTGGCAGAAACGTTAGCACGCCGGGCGAAATGCGTAGCCGTATTTCGTCTGCCGTTACGTTCTGTGTTTGTTTACAGTTTTCCGAACGTTAGTACGTCACAAAAGCGCTTTCTACGTCACACTAATAGAATGCAGTCAAGTTTTACACATGAAAACAAACAATCTGATTGGTTAAAATTCGCAGTTTTAATCTACGATTAAAGTCATAAAATAGATTTTTCTCAAATAAACTAGTTCCAACCTGTGTCTTGTTTTGCTAGACTCTATCAGCATACGAAGTTTCAGAATATTTAGTTAAGTAGAAAGATCTGTGGTCCTGGCTTCAGAATTGAAAAGATCCGAATCTACTTATACGTAAACACCATGTCTCAGAATAAAGTTTAAAGTACTGAGAGCGTACACACAACAGAAATAACTATTGATAAAGGTTGAGGGATTTGTATCGCAGAGAAGAACAGAATGGCTGGTTTGCTTGTAATTAAAGTGTGATATACACACTATCAAGAAAGATAGAATGTTAGTGAATAGCAGTAAAATTAGTGAAAGTTGTTTGGTATATTTGGTTTTAGATTTTGGTATTGGGACATGTAGAATGAGTTGGTACATCATGGGTTCATGAAGGCGGCGAGCTGGCAGAGTGGTTAGCACGCCGGGCTAAATGCTTAGCGGTATTTCGTCTGCCGCTACGTTCTGAGTTCAAATTCCGCCGAGGTCGACTTTGCATTTCATCCTTTCGGGGTCGATAAATTAAGTACCAGTTCCGCACTGGGGTCGATGTAATCGACTTAATACCTATGTCTGTCCTTGTTTGTCCGTCCACTCTATGTTTAGCCCCTTGTGGGTAATAAAGAAATAGGTACATCATGGGTTCACGATATCTCCTGCTATGAACTTTAATCGTAAGTTGGCTAAAACTCCGCTAAAAATACACATGGTTTTGGTGGTAGCACTAAACACTGCGGTGTGATATGTCCACATATTAAAGAAGTACAGATATTAAAGAAGTACAGGACCTACACCATATTATATAAATGGTAGACAGATTCAACATGTGCACACAAAAGGCGCACATACACACACACACACAAACACTCGCGCGCGCACACACACCAGATATACAGCTAGATAGATAGATGGATAGATAGACAGACAGTCAGCCAGACAGGCATGCATGCAGACAGACAGACAGGCAGACAGGCAGGCAGGTAGACAGACAGACAGACAGTCAGACAGACAGACAGACAGATAGATAGATAGATAGATAGATAGATAGATAGATAGATAGATAGAGATAGATAGACAGACAGATAGATAGATAGATAGATAGATAGATAGATAGATAATAGATAGATAGATAGATAGATAGATAGATAGATAGATAGATAGATAGATAGACAGATAGATAGATAGATAGATAGATAGATAGATAGATAGATAGATAGATAGATAGATAGACAGATAGATAGATAGATAGATAGATAGATAGATAGATAGACAGATAGATAGATAGATAGATAGATAGATAGATAGATAGATAGATATGTTTCTTTATTAGCCACACAGGGCTGCACACAGATAGAACAAATTACAAGGTAGAGCTTTTCTTTTGAAGGTTTAAAAAAAAAAAAAAAAGGAAGGGGAGTTTCGATCAAAAGGGATCGTAAAAGGAGAGAAAGAGGACAAAAGAAAGGGGGGGTTAAAAGAAAAAAAAAGGGGGGGGAGAGGAAAAAAAAATTGATCAATAGGGATCGTTATCACAGAAATGTCAATATGAAGTGTAAAGGGGAGGACAGGTGAGGTTTACCCGTGGAAAGAAAAGCCTACGGAAAAGACCACGGTAACCTCGGTCAATGAAGTCACATTTTATATTTCTTTTTTTTTTTTTTTTTTTTTTTGCAAATAAGCAACTCTCTGTTTTCGATTTCTGGGTTCATAGGACTATGCTCAAGGTGGCTTCGTCATTCATACGTGCCATTCTTGCTACATTCACCCATCTTTTTTTAAAACATTCGCTAGACAAAACTTGCCTCTCTACTCTCACTTTCCTTTTCAAGTGGTACTTGAAGAAGTTGATGAGAGATTGACCAGAGAGGAAAGTGTTTGGCTCCAATCCTTTCAGACGCGTCCACCAGATACATTCTTTCGCCATAGCCACAAGGATGATGAAAATAGCTCTTCCTTCCCGTTTGAAGGAAGGAGGCGTGACAATATTGACGATAGACTCAGCTGATAAACCGACTCGTCCCACACGTGACAGCAGTTGTTCGACATAAGCCCACAGGTCGGAAATTGTTGGACACTGAACGAGTGCGTGCAGAACGGTTTCGTCGCTCTGACCGCATCTCGGGCAGGTCGGCCCCGTGTTTCTCGAGCCGTGTCTGTAGAGCTTATCCCGAACGGGTAGCGCTTCTCGGTAGCACTGCCAGGCCAGGGATCTCTGGAAGTTGTCCATGGGCCCTGGCCCGAAAGTCGTCCCGAACAGGCGGGTCAGGTACTCCTCGTCGACGTCCAGGTTCGCCCGAGCTCGTCGTCGTACCTCCCCTCCACTAAACCCCTATAGAATGCTTTGGTTGTGTTGAAGTCACTTAAGGTCGACCCAGGACGGCAGAGTTGCTTGAGAGCAACGCGACACTCGCGGTGCCATTCGCCCTTCCTCAGCCTCTTTTTGATCCACGACTGCAGTTCGGTCATGGAGACGAGCTGCGGGAAAGCGTGCCTCACAAACGGCGACCACACCTGTTCACCGTCGTCTACATAGAGCCAGAGATGTCGCAGTCTCAGCGCGTGTCTGCGCATCATCAACCACGGCATGCCCAGCCCTCCTTTTAACGGGTGTTGACAGCAAATGGATCGCCTGACCATCGGGACGCATCCTTTCCACAAGAAGCGAAAGAGGATGCGTTGTAGTTTGGTGATGGTAGGGTCGGGACAAGGTACGACGGTCAGGCGGTAGTAGATGACGGACGCGATGTACGTGTTCGCCACCTCCGCTCGACCTTTTAGGGACAGTTTCCTCTCGGCCCATTGCCGGGCGAGGGTGACCACCCTACTCGTTATCTCGTTCCAGTTCTTCTCCACTTGGAGGTCCGGACCGAACCAGACCCCGAGCAACTCAACCGGGCCGTCGGTCCAGCGTCCCACGACGCAGGCGCTGGTGGACGGCATGGGCTTGCTTCTCCAGGTGCCTAGTCGCAAGCCCACTGACTTTTCCCGGTTGATTTTCGCTCCTGTCACCGCTTCGTAGTTTTTCAGTGTCTCGCCGACCAGCTCGATGTGCTCGTGGCTAGACACTATGACGGTGACGTCGTCCGCGTATGCAGACACGCTCGTCCCGCATCCCAATTCTCGCGGGATGCCCCTTAGAGTCGCCAGCTTCCGCAGTAGTGGCTCAAGTGTCAATACGTATAGAAGCGCCGAGAGGGGGCATCCCTGACGGACCGAACGTGCAATGTCGAAAGGTCTCGATAGATGTCCATTTACGCGAATTACCGAACGGATGCCTCTGTACAAGGCAGCTATCCAGCCGCGGAAGACGGGACCGAAACCAGCCGCTCTCAGGACTGCCTCCAAGTATCGATGGTCTACCCTATCAAAGGCTTTCGATTGATCCAAGTTGATCAGGGCCCCACCCATGCCAGGTTCGTTAACTACCCTGTCTATGATGTAGCGCATCAGATGGAGGTTGTCATGGATGGTCCGGCCTGGCACGGCGCATGTTTGCGCCTTGTCGACCAGTTTCTCGATGACAAGCGCCAACCTCTTGGCCAGCACCTTGGCCAAAATTTTCAAGTCTGCATTAAGCAGAGTGATGGGCCTAAAGTTATCTATTACATTTCCCTTGTTTAGATCTTTCTTCAGCAGTGTTACGGCTCCTCGGCTCACAAAACCAGGAATGCTCCCGTTTTGCTGCCAGTTGCAGTACACCGCCGCCAAGAGATCTCCAAACAAGTCTGGCATACAATTGTAAAGCTCGTAGGGTAGACCATCCAAACCCGGTGATTTGTCCCTCGAGCATTCTGCCATCGCTTCCCGCACTTCCGCCGCCGTGATGGCACCTTCGCAGCACCCTGCCTTTCTTGTCGAGAGTCGTGGTAGGCTATGTAGGTAGGCACTGAAGTCCACCCTACGTTCTTGCCCTCCACTCGTTCCGAACAGTCGGGCAAAATGCTGCTGAAAGGCCTCACACATTTTACTTGGCTCGAGCAATTCGCGCCCCTGTTCATCTACCAGTGACCGAATGGTGGCTTTGTTGCCCTGTTGCGCCTCTGCCACCCGGAGATAGATAGACAGATAGATAGATAGATAGATAGATAGATAGATAGATAGATAGATAGATAGATAGATAGATAGATAGATAGATAGATTGAGATAGATAGATAGATAGATAGATAGATAGATAGATAGATAGACAGATAGATAGATAGATAGACAGATAGATAGATAGATAGATAGACAGATAGATAGATAGATAGATAGATAGATAGATAGATAGATAGATAGATAGATAGATAGATAGATAGATAGATAGAAAGATAGATAGATAGATAGATAGATAGATAGATAGATAGATAGATAGATAGATAGATAGATAGATAGATAGATAGATAGATAGATAGATAATGATTGAATTAGTGTCGGGAGAAGATTGGATAGGATGCCTTGATAGAATTGAAATGCTGCTGAAGTCAACTCGGCCTTTTATCCTTTTGTGGCTCGATGTAATTTTCGTCAGGCGCAGGAGTGGCAGTGGTAAGTAGTTTGCATACCAACCACATAGCTCTGGGTTCAGTCCCACTGCGTGGCAGCTTGGGGAAGTATCCTCTACTATAGCCTCAGGCTGACCAAAGCCTAGTGAGTGTATTTGAGAGACGGAAACTTAAAGAAACCCGCAGTAGGTGCACATTCTGTCTGTCTGTGATTGTCCCCCTACCATCACCTGCTGGTGTGTTTATGTTCCCGTAACTTAGCGGTTCGGCAAAAGAGATCGATAGAATATGTACTAGGCTTACAAAGAATAAGTCCCGGGATCGATTTGCTCGACTAAAGGCAGTGCTCCCGCATGGCCGCAATCAAACGACTGAAACATTCAAAAGAATGAAAGAATATACCCTTGAACTGGACAATTCCTCTGACCTGTCTCCAGAACAGCTCACCCGACCACTCTCCAATACAATTCATCTACCTATCTACAAACACACAGTAGGCCGGTTTGGATAGGTAGGCCTACAACCAGCTCACAGTATCCAACAGCATCAATGTTGAGGTTCCAATTAGCAATGGATCAAACTCGGTTGAAAGAAAATAAGCCACCAGACTAACATATACTAAATCTATCAATTCATATTCATACTTTCAGAATAGAAACCTGATTGGAGATAGGTGTAGGCGAGTGACTGTGAAGTAAGAGGAAAGCCTGCATCCTATATAATTAAGACATGCAACGCAACTTTTAAAAACATGAGAAATAGACTTTAGACTTGTATTTTAAACCCACATTTTATAAGACTTTTACAAAGCATATGCTAGAAGCACTCCGTCGGTTACGACGACGAGGGTTCCAGTTGATCTGAATCAACGGAACAGCCTGCTCGTGAAATTAACATGTAAGTAGCTGAGCACTCCACAGACACGTGCACCCTTAACGTAGTTCTCGGGGATATTCAGCGTGACACAGAGAGTGACAAGGCCGGCCCTTTGAAATACAGGTACAATAGAAACAGGAAGTAAGAGTGAGAGAAAGTTGTGGTGAAAGAGTACAGCAGGGATCACCACCATCCCTGCCGGAGCCTTGTGGAGCTTTAGGTGTTTTTCGCTCAATAAACACTCACAACGCCCGGTCTGGGAATCGAAACCGCGATTCCGCTGCCCTAACCACTGGGCCATTGCGCCTCCTACAAAGCATATATACAACTAGGCGCAGGAGTGGCTGTGTGGTAAGTAGCTTGCTAACCAACCACATGGTTCCGGATTCAGTCCCACTGCATGGCATCTTGGGCAAGTGTCTTCTGCTATAGCCCCGGGCCGACCGAAGCCTTGTGAATGGATTTGGTAGACAGAAACTGAAAAAAGCCTGTCGTATATATGTATATATATATATGTATATATGTGTATGTGTGTGTGTTTGTCCCCCTAGCATTGCTTGACAACCGATGCTGGTGTGTTTATGTCCCCGTTACTTAGCGGTTCGGCAAAAGAAACCGATAGAATAAGTACTGGGCTTACAAAAGAATAAGTCCCGGGGTCGAATTGCTCGATTAAAGGCGGTGCTCCAGAATGGCCGCAGTCAAATGACTGAAACGAGTAAAAGAGTAAAAGAGTAACTTCCATTTATTACTTCCTCTTTGGGACACATATATATGTATATATGTATAAATGTATATATATGTATATATATGTACATATGTATATATGTATAAATGTATGTGTGTATATATGTATATTAGTCAATATTATAATACTCTCAAAATATAAATTTTAAAGGAGATTGGCACATAGTTATTAGGTATCTATAATTGTTTTTAATGGCGGGATAAGAGGATGAAGAGCAGCGCCAGTAATCCTTGTAAGGCCTTTAGGAATGATGGAATAAAGGAACATAATCTTCAAACAAACACGAAGCACCAATAGTTGCTATGAACATACAAAGAGGCAGATTAACTTTCCGACTGGCTTCCACGTTGTTTCTGACAACCAAATTTCACTGAATAATGTGGCCAATCCTAAGCTATGTAATAACACATTTTTCCAAAATGTTGGAGTGATGTCGAAGCTGAAGTTCTTAACAATACACGTAAAAAATAAGGCAAAATATTTCCAATGGTTTGTTTTAGTTTTTCTTATTTTTTCAAAAAGGAAAGCAATTCCGTATCTATTTAATCTAACTGAAGTAGTATATAACATATCAGTTGCATCTGATATTTAATGTGTGTGTGTGTGTCTTATTCAGGTTTATTTCAAGATTTCTTGCCAATAGAGAATGAGCTGGTTCTAACCTAGATCTAAGGCTCCTTCATTGGAATTTCAA
Source organism: Octopus sinensis (assembly GCF_006345805.1). Lineage (NCBI taxonomy): Eukaryota > Metazoa > Mollusca > Cephalopoda > Octopoda > Octopodidae > Octopus > Octopus sinensis. The sequence goes on from NC_042999.1 coordinate 159,270,671, forward strand.
CGTTAGGAACAGGGTATTTTTGTATGTATGTATGTATGTATGTATGTATGCATGTATGTATGTATGTATGTATGCATGTATGTATATATGTATGTACGTATACGTGCATATTTGTATGTTTTGTTTTATATATGTCTTCTCATGCACATATTTGCATATCAAGACATGCTCATATATATATATAAAGACTAAACTTTGGGAAAGTTTTACAGATTTTTACAGTTCCAGTGATGAATTGAATCTGTAGTCTTCGAATCAGCTTTCTCCTTTCTGGTTTTGAGAAGCCTACTTTCTCAAGATTGGTATTTATGCAGTGTGTTACATATCCCAGTACCCCAATATTTACAGGAATAAACCTGAACATGTAATCTAGATAGAATAGCTGCTGATTTCTCTACAGTTCAGCATAGATATTCTCTTTTTCACTGATCTTCAGCTTTGTTAACATCCGCTGGGCAGCTGATTTCCACAACAATGCACAGTTTCTCTTCTTTATCCCAAATCCTTATATCAGATCTATCGGGCCTTATATCAGGTTTATTGGGGTTTTCACAAAGACATTCCACCTGTACTGCAATTTTATCATGAGTGGCGATGGCTTCCACCATACTATCGGTTCTTATTTCTCTGCCATCGAGGTTATCCTTTCGACGGATGTCGTTATACAGTGTCCTACCTACAACATCATCCTAACTACATCATGTCTCATCGGTAGATATATATGTATGTATGCATGTATTTGTGGAGGCACGTCGCTTAGTGGTTAGGGTATCAGCATCATGATCGTAAGGTTGTGGTTTCGATTCCTGGAGCAGGCGACACGTTGTATTCTTGAGCAAAACACTTCATTTCACGTTGCTCCAGTCCACTCAGCTGGCAAAAATGAGTAACGCTGCGATGGACTGGGGAACATATGCGCCATAGAAACACATGCGCCATAGAAACCGGGAAATCAGGCACATGAAATCAGGCTAGGCTTTAAAAGGGCGTATTTATTTTATGTATGTGTGTATGTATGTATGTATGTTGTATGTATGTATGTATGTATGTATGTATGTATGTATGTATGTTGCATGTATGTATGTATGTATGTATGTATTTATTTATTTATTATGTATGTCTTACCTTTGTTGTTCTTATTTGCCATGAGACCATAATGATAAATTAGAAAACCGAGCAAAGAGAACATTGTATACAACATGTCCGCTTGTCCAACAACTGAGGCGACCTGAAAAACATTACATTAAATTATACATTAACTTAGTCACGTAATCATTGCATTTGACAACACAGTGTTCAGTTATTTTGATTTAAATGGAAATTTTATAGATTGCCTATTGTTTTTTAATGGAATTGGAATGTTCAATTATATTCAGTTATCAAGCAATCATCAGTTGTTTACATGGACATAACCTAATGCTTCATTTCAATATATATATAATTGAATATTAGAAATTTTACTTAAGTACTATGTTCAGTGTAAGAAATTTCACTAAATAATATTCTCTCCAATATAAACGTGTCTTTTGTGTGTGTGTGTGTGTGTGTGTGTGTGTGTGTGTGTGTGTGTGTGTGTGTGTGTGTGTGTAGTTATGTGTGTATTGATATTTTGTAAGTAAACATTGACATTCTCCAAAATTTTATTGATGCAAATGCTAATCTGATCATTCAGTTAACGTTCTGAGAATGCGAGATCTAACTGCCGTTGCATGACAAGCATAACTCAGTTTCTATGGTAATTCTTTCTTATTATCCATTTTAAATCCCATGAATCACACTGCATGTGTGTGTGTGTGTGTGCGCGCGCGTGCGTGTGTGTGTGTGTGTGTGTGTGTCTGTGTGTGTGTGTCTGTGTGTGTGTGTGTGTGTGGCGCATGAGCGTTAAATGATTTCGTTACAACTACTCGTTATTACTGAATGACTGCTATACGAGGAACAATTCTGAAACAAACCATACTTCCATTTAAAGTGCCTGAAAATTACAAGTGCTAACAACTTTCAGATTAAAATTAGCAGCTGGATGGAAGACATTGAGTAACAGTTTATAATACTGTTCAATAATTAGCGTTTGGACTTTACTTTACTGAAATTCACTGAAATTTTTGATCAATTTCTAAGCGTTGCATACTGACATATACACATCATATATACAAAGCTACGCGTATTCCTACATACACAGACACAGCACATACACACACGCATACACGCACACGCACACATACTGCAGACACACACACATACATTTATGGGCGTGGTTGTGTGGTAAGATGCTTGATTCTCAGCCACATGGTTCTGGGTTCAGTCCCACTGCATGGCTTCTTTGGTAAGTGTTTTCTATTATAGCCCCGGGTCGACCAAAGTCTTTTGAGTGGATTTGGTAGACGGAAACTGAAAGACGCCTGTCGTATATACAAACACACACACACACACACACACACACACACATATATGTGAAAATATGCATGCATAAATACACACGTACACACACTGCTTCGATTTTTCAAGTCAGAGTTGTTCTCATTCGGTTGTCGTTCAAAAAGACCCAGCAGCCAATGTAACATGTGACGGTCGTCTATATATTGGATCCATTACTTTAGGCTAAATGATTAATAAAGAGAATATTATAACTATATTATTTTACTTGTTTCAGTGTTTTGACTGCGGCCATGCTAGAGCACTTCCTTTTAGTCGAAGTAATCAACCCCAGGGCTTTATACTCCTAGTACTTATTGTATCGGTTACTTTTGCCGAACCGGTAAGTTACGGGGACGTAAACACACCAACATCAGTTGTCAAGTGATGATAGGAGGGGGACAAACAGACGCAAAAGTACACACATAAATACATACATACATACATACATATATATATATATATATATATATATATATATATATATCACGTGATCACGTGACCGACCAGGCTATCAGATGTTGCTACACATCGCTGGTCACAATGCGCTTCGCATTGTTTTGGCCTTCAAAAGACGCCACCCCGCTGACTAAGCGAGCAGGCCAATATATATATATATACATACAACGAGATTCTTTCAGTTTCCGTCTACCAAATCACCCCACAGGGCTCTGATCGGCTCGAGGCTATAGTAGAAGGCACTTGCCCAAGGTGCTACGCAGTGGGACTGAACCCGGAACCATGTGGTTGAGAATCAAGCTTCTTACCACACAACCACGCCCATAAATGTATGTGTGTGTGTGTGTATGTGTGCAGTATGTGTACGTGTGCGTGTATGCGTGTGTGCATGCGTGTGTGTGTGTATGTGCTGTGTCTGTGTATGTAGGAATGCGCGTAGCTTCGTATACATGATGTGTATATGTAAGTATGCAACCCTTAGAAATACATTTTCGCTCATGATATTCCTATCACGATCAACTGACATTCTAACTTGTATCGACTAAAAGAATCCGGAATAGCATATTAATGTCATATTTGCTAGCATTCTTTTGTTTTATTAACTTTTTGTTCTTTCAATAATTGATTCAAAAACTCTCTTGAAGAGAGAAATACTCATATTGCTGTCTGCTTATTATCTTTCCAAATGGATGGTGTGTGTTAATATAATGATTATTTTTTCTTTTGCCGTTTTCTTTTTTAATTTAAATTCTAATATGCTGGATTAAATTAGCAGAATCATATTTAAAACATTCTGGGACAACCTTTTCTTAATGCATGAGCATTTTCTGGTAGTTCATATTGGTCACGTTTTCAGTGGTATTGTCAAATGAAATAGAATAATCCATTATCTCAGAAATTCTATGAAAATAAAACTAAAGCAGTTTAAAATTATACTCGATGACTTTGATCTACATCAATTCATTTCATGTATTATTTGCATTTTATCAAAAGTAATCATCTGAATTCAGTTACATAGGCAATGCAAGAGATTTTCCTTCGAGGATTGTCTCAGACAACCAACTGCAAAATGTAGGACCAATCGGAATTAAAACAGTTTGCCTGAAGACAGAATCTGTTTAGTATGTTATTTTGTGTGCGTTTTTATCTCACTTCTATCTCTTATCGTGTACTTGAAGCATTTTAGTCAAACAAATCGATCGCAGAACTTATTTTTCACACTTGCTAGTTAGAATAACCTCTTTTGCCGAACCACTCTATGTGTGTATGTATGTGTGTGTTAGTGTGTGTGTGTGTGTGTGTGTGTGTAGCCTAGTGGTTAGCATGTTGCACTCACGACTGCTAGATCATGGCTTCAATTCCTAGGCTGGGCGGCACGTTGTGTTCTTGAGAAAAACACTTCATTTCACGTTGCTCCATTCCCCCTTTTGATCAGGGGAGATTGTTGGCTTGCTCACCTAGCAAGCGGGGTGGCGTCATTCGAAGGCTAAAATGATGCAAGATGCATTGTGACCACCGATATGTAACAGCATCTGATAGTCTGAACGGTCATGTGGTCAGTTTCCGTTTGACATATCCACTCACAGGGACTTAATCACCTCAGAGCTATATTAGAAGACACTTGCCCATGGTGTCACGGAGTGGCACTGACCGTGGAACCATATGGATCGGAAGGAAACTTTGTACTACACACCTACGACTGCACCTATCAACTATAATAATATATTATTGTCAGGAAATTGAATTTCGCAGATCTTTCATAGATCACATGCGATCAGGAACAAATCCAGATATACATTTTCTGAATAAATTACTTGCTTTATTCTACAACACTTTTGTTATTAATTATTCCGGTCTAACTAAATCCCTCATTCTCATAGAAAACCTCTAAACACATTTCACAGCGATATATATGGATAGGCCATATACACGTGTCTTCTTCAAACCATACAGACATAGAAGCAAGAATATTAAAATCTACGCAAAGAATATCATTGCATTAGATATTATTGTAGTTTGATTAATTTCAGACAGCCCTTGTAGCTAAAAGTCAAACATGCGCACGCAACCAGAAATATTATATTATTAAAATTGCATTAACGATCTGCAAGTATCACAATTTACATGCAATCCAACATATTTGCACTATATATCATAAAAGTTACCAATGACATCCATTGAATTTTGAGAGAATAAAGCTCTAATGAACCAACCTGAATCTTCGCTAACGACATCTTTCAATTGCCCATTGATAGAAGATGACTGACAAAGTCATGCTATATGTCAAACTGTTTAAGACTAGATAGCCATTTCTAGATAACCGCTTCAAAATAGAGGCTGTCCTGAGTGTTTTACTGGTTACGCCTGCCCAAAACGAGAGTTTAAATAAAGATGTGTACTATAAGCAAAAGGTCCATGAAGTTTTGGATAAGGTATCCAAGTTTTGGATAAGCTTTTGGATAGGCGCAGGAGTGGCTGAGTGGTAAGTAGCTTGTTTACCAACCACATGGTTCCGGGTTCAGTCCCACTGCGTGGCATCTTGGGTAAGTGTCTTCTACTATAGCCTCGGGCCGACCAAAGCCTTGTAAGTGGATTTGGTAGACGGAAACTGAAAGAAGCACGTCGTATATATGTATATATATATATATATATATATATATATATGCGTGTATGTTTGTGTGTCTGTGTGTCTGTGTTTGTCCCCCTAGCATTGCTTGACAACCGATGCTGGTGTGTTTACGTCCCCGTTACTTAGCGGTTCGGCAAAAGAGACCCATAGAATAAGTACTGGGCTTACAAAAGAATAAGTCCCGGGGTCGAGTTGCTCTATTAAAGGCGGTGCTCCAGCATGGCCGCAGTCAAATGACTGAAACAAGTAACAGAGTAAAAAGAGAGTAAAGAGTACCGTTTTTAAGGATATTTGACCGGTACTTCTTTCATCGAACTCAGAAAGCAAGAAAGCAAATTCGAGCACACCAACATTCGAACACATAACGCAAAGTTCACATTACCCTTCTCTTCTTATTTTAACAGCAACCACACAAGTATAATCATTCGACCCGGGTCATTCGTATAAGGATATATTCCTCCCAGGTTCCCATCCATCTCTTAGGACACCATAAAGGCTCGTGAGCACTGCGCCTCCAACACTGATTAAATAACAAAAGCGTATTAAGAACAAATACGTTAAATATCAACCAATGGAAATTTTGAATTGCAGACACAACAACAATAGCACGAAAATAACTGCGATAACTGGAAACTATACTCTTTTACTCTTTTACTTTGTTTCAGTCATTTGACTGCGGCCATGTGGAGCACCGCCTTTAATCGAGCAAAGCGACCCCGGGACTTATTCTTTGCAAGCCCAGTACTTATTCTATCGGTCTCTTTTGCCGAACCGCTAAGTGACGGGGACGTAAACACACCAGCATCGGTTGTCAAGCAATGCTAGGGGGACAAACACCGACAAACACACACACACATAAATATATATATATATATATATATATATATATATATGACAGGCTTCTTTCAGTTTCCGTCTACCAAATCCACTCACAAGGCATTGGTCGGCCCGGGGCTATTGCAGAAGACACTTGCCCAAGATGCCACGCAGTGGGACTGAACCCGGAACCATGTGGTTGGTTAGCAAGCTACTTACCACACAGCCACTCCTGCGTCTATGTGCAACATATAACAACTACCCGAAATTAAAGTAACGCAAGTATGTGCATGCCTACGGGTTTATAAATTTGCGCACACGTCTATCGAGACAGCTGCACATGCAAACATGGGCATATACGTGTCTGTCTGACTGCCTGCCTGTCTGTCTGATTGTCTGTCTGACTGTCTGCCTGTTTGTCTGTAAGTAATGTAAGCTTATATGCTGCATGATCTCTTATACAAGAAAAGAAGCGCACGAAGAGAATATTTCATTTTAGGCAAGTAGTGTATGTCCAAATCACGTCGGTATAGAAGCTTAATATTTTTCTTCCTTGTAGCTTTTCACTTTCTCTCACACATTATTGTTATGGCCTTATTTTTAGCACCGGAAACGTTTTTTTTTAAAGATTTTTTTGTTATTTACTATTTTTCTCGAAACACTTCATCATAATATTGTTGGTGTAAGCTATGCATGTCATGGTTAACGTAATCAGATTATCCCGTATCAATGGGAGAAAAACGATTTGCTGTTATAAATGTGAAATTGCGTGGAAAGATATGTATGCGCATGCCTACGGGTTTACACATTTGTGCACACATCTATGAAGACAGCTGCACATGCAAAAATGGGCATATATATGTGTGTGTGTGTGTGTGTGTGTGTGTGTGTGTGTCTGTTTGCCTGTCTGTCTGTCTGACTGTCTGACTGTCTGTCTGTATCTGATTGCGTCTGTGTGTGTATTTATGCGTGCGTATCTTTGGTATGTATTTTGTCGCCCCTACCCCCATTTGAAAATTGATGACTTTGTTTATATGAGTGTGTGTGTGTGTGTTTGTATATGTGTGTTTGTGTGTGTGTGTGTATGAGTGTGCGCGCGTGTCTGTGTGTGCTGGGAAGGTATAAATATAGGAACACTGCGTGGTTAGAAGTTTACTTCGCAATCACATGGTTCTACGCCGACCAAATCCCTGAAAATGGATTTGGTAGACAAAAACTGTCGTATATATATATGTGTGTAAGGCGGCAAGCCAGCAGAAACGTTAGTACGCCGGGCGAAATGCTTAGCAGTATTTCGTCTGCCGCTACGTTTTGAGTTGAAATTCCACCGAGGTCGACTTTGCCTTTCATCCTTTCGGGGTCGATTAAATAAGTACCAGTTACGCACTGGGGTCAATATAATCGACTTAATCCGATTGTCTGTCCTTGTTTGTCCTCTCTGTGTTTAGCCCCTTGTGGGTAGTAAAGAAATAGGTATTTCGTCTGTCTTTACGTTCTGAGTTCCAATTCCACCGAGGTCGACTTTGGCTTTCATCCTTTCGGGGCCGATAAATTAAATACCTATTTCTTTACTACCCACAAGGGGCTAAACACAGAGGGGACAAACAAAGACAGACATACGGATTAAGTCGATTATATTGACCCCAGTGCGTAACTGGTACTTAATTTCATCGACCCCGAAAGGATGAAAGGCAAAGTCGACCTCGATGTGGCGAATGAGCGCACTGTAATCCGATGGTTTGAGAAGTTCCGGCGTGGTAGCTTTACTCTTTAAAATCAGTCCCGTAGTAGATCTGTGACCAAGGTAGATAATGAGATGGAAATTAATGGAAGCGGATATGTCTCAAACTACCAGTGAGTTTGCAGCAAAGGTTTGAAGTTTCGATTCCAGCTGTATTGGACCGTCTGAAACAAATCGACAAGGTAAAGAAGCTACACGATTGGGTACCACACGAACTCAACGAGTATCAAATGACACGTCGTCTTGAAACTTGCTGTTTGCTGTCACGGCATAAAAGCGAAACCATTTTTGCATTGTACTGTGATGTGTGATAAAAAAATAGATTCTTTTCAACAATAGCAAGCGCTCTGCATGGTGGTTGGGTAAAAGGAATTTGGTGGTGCAGCGCTGATGTCATCCACAACAACTTCATGATGTATACAACGGATGTATTCATTAACCAATTGGATGAAATGATGAGTGAACATGCAAATTAATCAACCGAGATTGGTCAATATAGACAAGTCAATTCTCTTGCAAGACAATGCTTGACCACATGTTGCACAAAGAACGCTACTCAAGTTACAGGAACTGAACTTGGAAGTAATTTGTCATCTACCACATTCACAGGACTTTGCACCAACTGACTATCACGGTTTTTTGCAAGGAAAAAACTTCAAATCTGAAGAAGATGCAAAAATAGCCTTTCGTGATTTCATTACCACTTGCTCTCCAGAATTCTTCACTACCGGCATAAATAAGCTACCGATAAAATGGCAAAATTGTGTTGATAATTTAGGTGTATATAGATAGATAAATGTATGTATATATGCATATGTGTGTGTGTGTGTATGTATGTATGTATGTATGTATGTATGTATGTATGTATGTATGTATGAGTGTGTGTTTGTTTGCGTGCGTGTGTATGTATATATATATTTAAACATAATAAATAACAATAAGGTAATAAGAAATTATTATTACCAGTGGCCTAGCACAAAAACGAACTCGTCATTAGACTATATATTATTCACATAGAAATACAAGTGGCTTCCAAATAGGAAAGCCTTGTGCTAGAAAGAGCAGTAGAAAACTCAAACCACCAATTAAAGATAAATTCTCAAAAGGAATGAAAATTAAAACGTTTACCATCTCAATTATTTCCCAAACCATGGTTTCTAACTATTTCAAGCAAAAAATTTTTGCTGAGGGCCAGTCTTCATCAGTGGGAATCCTTAATTGGTGGTTTGAGTTTTCTACTGCTCTTTCTAGCACAAGGCTTTCCTATTTGGAAGCCTCTTGTTGTATTTCTATATATATATATATATACATACATAACATACATACATACATACATACATACATACATACATACATATATATGCCTTTCAGGGAGTTAACTTGGGATTCATTAACGACAATGTAACCTTCATATAATTAACGTACCTTAATTATATTCGTTGAATAATTATTACATCAGAGGATCTGCTAACTAGGAATCGTGTGGCCTGGGTATTATCTGTTCTACTCACTCAGTTCGTACGTATGTGTGTGTGTATGTGTATATGTTTATCATCTATGAATGTATGAATGCAAGTATGTATCTGTGTAGACAAATACATGTGTATTTCAGTGTGCATTTGTGTGTGTGGTGTGTGTGTGTGTGTGTGTGTGTGTGTGTGTGTGTTCGTCCCTGCCATCGCTTGACTGTTTAATTTTTTGTTTTTTGTTTGTTTGTTTTTTGTCTACGTCCTCGTAACTTATTGGCTAAGCTGCAGAAATGATAGAATAGGTACCAGTATTTAAAAAAAAAACGAAGCATAAAGTGAATTCGTTCGAATAAAACCATTCAAAGCGGTGTTTCGACATGGTCATATTCCAATGACCGAAACGAGTAAAAGATGTAGTAAGAAGTTTGCTTCTCCTCCACAAAGTGCCGGGTTCAGTCCCATGTCTTCTACTATAGACTCGGGCCGACCAAATCCTTGTGAGTGGATTTAGTAGATAGAAACTAAGAGAAGCCCATCGTATATATATATATGTGCGGAGTTGTTTTCCTGTATCTTGTGTATGTGTATGCCGCCACCACCGCTTCAGAAACGGTGTTAGTGTGTTTACGTCTCAGTAGCCTAGCGGTTCGTTCGATAGAACACATACTATAAATACTGGCGTCGATTCGTTCGACTGAAATTCTTCCATGCGGTGCCGCAGCATGGCCCTAGTCTAATGACTGAAGCAGGAGAAATATAGAAAAAAAGAATATATATATATATATTATATATATATATATATATATATATATATATATATATGTATATATATATATATATATGGATATATAGATATATATATATATATATATATATATACCGGAGTAAACACATAAATGTGAAACAAGGTGGAAAAAAGAGTACTCAAATACCAGTGTAGAGTAATATGCTTTATTTTAAGCAGCAGAAAATTCAACAAATTCAACAATTTGTTGAATTTTCTGCTGCTTAAAAAAAAGTATTATATATATATATATATATATATATATATATACACAAAATTTAGAGGAATGACCAATAAAGTGGACACCCTATCTGCTAAACATAGACGTCAAATCGCCATCACCACGAAGAATGTGTTCTCAAGAAAAAAATGTTCTTTAACCGATTAGCTGCTGAAATTTATTAACTGCAGAGCAATTTCCGGCCTCAACGCGCCAAAGTGAAGGTATTTGAAAAATTACACCCAAATTAACTTGTATAACTTTATACCTGCTCGATTTCGGTTAAGCGTTCTGTATCTAGTTCTGGAAATTTTTTTTTGTAAGCGACAGACTACGCTGACGATCTTGCAGATGTCTGCGTGTTTTATATACGAAGATATTAACAAGCGAAACCAATGGTACGTAGGTAATCATTTTTATTTCGTATGTTTTCATTTGTCTCGCTCATTTTTACATTTTGGCGTTTTACTGAGATTTTTTTCTTGAAAGCACATTCTTCGTGGTAATGGCGATTTGAGGTCTATGTTTAGCTTAAAGGGTGTCCACTTTAGTGGTCATTCCTCTTCGGCTTTTTTAAATGTGCTAAGCCACTGGTTTTAATTGATTAACATCAATTTCTCCTCTTGTTATTTAATTATATATATATATATATAAAGAGAGAGAGAGAGACAATCAGACAGACAGACAGACTAACAGTGATGTATGGATAGATAGATAGATAGATAGATAGATAGATAGATAGATAGATAGATAGATAGATAGATAGATAGATAGATACATACATACATACATACATACATACATACATACATACATACATACATACATACATACATACATACATGGATAGATGAATGGATGGATGGATGGATAAAAGAAAACAAGATGGAAAAAATAATACTGGAATACCAGTCTTCACAAACGGTTAATCAGAGTTGCACGTGCCCGTTTAACAGACAGTTGCGATAAACGCACCTGCCTGGCATGAAACACTGAGTAACAGTTTGTGAAGAATTTTTGGCTTTAATATAGATAGATAGAGAGAGAGAGAGAGGGAGGAGAGAGAGAGAGAGGAAGTAATAGAGAAACATAAATATCTGTCTGCATGCATATATGTGTATACAAACACACTCACACACAAAACTCCCACACACACACGCACATATATATATATATATACATGCATACGTATAATAAGAGAATACACGCGTGCACACACACGTACACTCACACACACACACTCACACACACATGCACAAACACATATATATACATACATATAATAAGAGAACCACCACAGTGTCGCTTAAGAGAATGTGTATCGAGAAAATATTTGCAATACATTTGATAAGTATATATTTATATATATATAGCCATGCTGTGGAAGCTTAATCTAAATTTATTAAATCTCCAATTCTCCGGTAGCTGATAGCGAAGAATCGACCGAAATGTGTTTCGCATTTATTAACACTCATCGGGGTGTGTTTATCATGCCTCTCAAGTACCGAATTTGCCAGTTGTCTTAATAAAAAAATTACTGGCATGAATTCATTTACACAGAAGCGTTTAGATACTCAATCTCACCTACTGAATATTCTATCGTTTCATCTGTGATTATATTTTCATAGCTACAAGAAATGCGTATTTTTTAAAGCATTCGCCCGTTACAAGGTTCTTAGACCACTAAAAACGTAAGAGCTACTAGAATAAAATGGACGTTAGACAGAAGTCAATAGGTGACGATGTACATCAGACTTAAAAGACTGGAGGAGGTCATATTGAAGCGGAAAACAAGACTGTGGAAGGGAATTCCTAAGTTCAGAGGCCCGAGGGAAGAAGCTGGTACTGTAAAGTACTTTACGGCACTTAGGAGGTTGCACAGTATACTGATGAGAACTGGATGCAAGTCTAGTTGAACGCTGAGAAGTTCTTAAAGGAGGAACCAGAGAAAAGGGCTCAGTTAAACAATGTCCATGAAAATACTTATAGAAAAGAGACAAGGAAACCACACGAGACGATGAGAGAATGAATCCAATTTGGAAGGCAGATCAGGACCAATAGCATAAGAAATACGGCGTTGAATGCGGTCCAACAGAGTTAAACAATCTGCTGAAGCACCTGCCCATATGTGACAACAGTACTCAATGTAGGTGCGAAGGGTGGACTTATAAAGATAAAGAATAGACTCAGGAGTGAGATAACTCCTCGGACGAAGCAGTGTGCCTACCTTCATTGCAGCTGATTTTGCAATGGATTCAATGTAAGTCCTAAAGAAAAATCATTTCGGAACGTCACTCCTAGGAGACGAATATAACGACTCTCAGGTAAATCAATACCATCCATTGAAACCGATGGCAAAAAGGATATCTGAAGCTATTAATTGAAAGAAGTTTAGTTTCAATGGATTGAAATTTACAAGCCATTTCCTACGCCACTCAATAATAGATCGAAGATCATTCCCAAAGTTAGCAGCGATCTCAATCAAACTTATCAGACAAGTAGTGAGATTTATCCAAACAAGAGTACAAAGTAGAGTCATCAACATAGATTACTAGCTGACAGACAGTATGATCAGGCAGATCATTGATAAAAAGAAGAAAGAGAGTTGGGTCCAGGGCAGATCCTTGAGGAACACCAGCATTGATAGAAAAACTAGATGAAGATTGACCATCAAAAAGAACCTTGATCCTGCGGTCATAAAGGAAAGAGGAGATGATGTTTAGCATGAAACCTGACATACCAAAGGACTGGAGATTCCATAGAAGTCAAGCATGCCAAACCCTATCAAATGACTTAGAAATATCAAGAGTAACTGCCCCAGCTTGACCAGATACATTCAAGGCACGATAAAGACGCTTGGATATAACAGTATAGAAATACACACTCATACTCCCTCTCCCATTTTCTCTCTCATATATATATATATATATATATATATGTACGTGCGTGAGTGTGTGTGTGTGTGTGTGTACACATAAACATGCACGTATATGTGTGTGTAATAGTTTCTTCTTTATATTTAGTTATATTTTGTATTTTTTACAATTTCACATAAATTCCTTACAGGAGCAATCCATCCTCATCGTTTCCAATCCTAAACGGTATCATCTATTTCAAGTGTAATTGAGTCCATGCTTGTTAAAGACATTTCCTTACACCCATGAACGATGAGACTGATATCGACATTACTACGCCATTATTATCCCCATCTTTCTATATCAAACTAGCAGTATTGCCCGGCACAACGGGGATTTCAGGGGAGAGTTTCAGGGAGTCGCTGGCGATGTATCGTGATGATAAAAAATCCGGCCTGCTAAAATTTGGTTAAAGTGATTTAAACTGCAGAATCAACGCAAAATGGTCACATTTAATTCAAAGCGTTAAAAATGTTATGAAAACACTTGGTATGTGTTCACAAAGTCCAAACGATTAATACGAAAAAACCCGCCAGGCTACATCCCGAAAATTCATTCCTTTGCCGAATTTCTACAATGTTTACGGCGATTCGTTTTTATATCTTGATTTCTTTTTTTTCATGCAATTTAAGCATGTTTGCAGGCGTGGTGAACACAGTTCACGTCAAACAGATGACTGAGTGAAGTTCACTATTCAATGCATGGGATAAGGCCTAAACAAACACATTATCGATTTTTGCACTTGCGAGATGAATTTCGGAACAGAAATAGCGCAGTTCAATTTTCATTCGCCTAAACTTTGAGTGACCCATTTTTTGTGGTTCTACGATTTGTTGGCTAGGAGAAGATGTGCCGGGACGTTAAACACACAGACAAACAAGTTGAGTTTTATATATATAGATATCAACGAGTGGTGTTTACTTGTAACTAGTGCGTAGTATTTAACTTTTCTTTTCTTTTACCTTTTGCTTGTTGCAGTCATTAGACTGCGGCCATACTGAAAGGCACCACCTTGAAGAAATTTTAGCCGAGGGATTCGACCCCAGTACTTATTTTTGGTAAGTCTGGTACTTATTCTATCCGGCTCTTTTGCCGAAACGCTTGAGGAGCAGCTGTGTGGTAAGTAGCTTGCTTACCAATTAGGTGGATCCGGGTTCAGTCCCACTGCGCGGTACCTTGGGCAAGTGTCTTCTACTATAACCTCGGGCCGACCAAAGCCTTGTGAGTGGATTGGGTAAACGGAAACTGAAAGAAGCTCGTCGTATATATGTATATATATATATATATATATTGTGGTGTGTGTGTGTGTGTGTGTGAGAGAGAGTGTGTGTGTGTTTGTCCACCAACATCACTTGACAGCCGATGCTGGTGTGTTTGCGTCCCCGTCACTTAGCGGTTCGGCAAAAGAGACCGATAGAATAAGTACTAGGCTTACAAATAATAAGTCCTGGGGTCGATTTGCTCGACTAAAGGCGGTGCTCTAACATGGCCACAGTCACATGACTGAAACAAGTAAAAGAGTAAAAGAGTACACCAAAACCAGTTGTCGAGCGATAGTGGGGGTCAAAGAAAAAGCTAAACATACACACAAACAGCACGCATACACACACACCTACACAAACACACTCATACATACATACATATATATATATATACTTTATTTAAAATCAGCAGAAATTCAACAAAACCTGCTACTCGGAGTTTCACCTTCCCGTTCGTCGGACAGTTTTGTTAAATTACTCTACCCCTGGTATTTGAGTACTCTTTTCTTCCACCTTGTTTCACATTTATGTGTTTACTCCGGTATATATATACACATATATATATATATATATATATATATATATATATATATATATGTGTGGTGTGTATATATATATATATATATATATATATATATATATATATATATATATATATATATATATAAATGTATATAACGAGCTTCTTTCAGCCTCC